>NC_056594.1:8384578-8417078 GCF_018340385.1 Cyprinus carpio | reverse complement strand
TTGGCGGTCTGGATAACTCGCCGGCCCCGTCTTTAAATAAAAATAAATGGACTGATCATTTCGGTTTATTGAGAACAATTGCTGGCAAAAAGGTATTTTGACAAGCAGTACGGAGGGAAGCAGGCGGCGCAGAGCCTCCCCCTTCGACTGACCCTTCCCTCCGCCGCTGCAATTGGTGTTCAGAAGAAGAGAGGGCGAGTTTCTGAGTGGCACCACTCCACCGCTTTCAGACACTCCATGGCCTATTACGAGCAGGTCGGCTTCTAGATGCCCGTAGGCAGAAGACTCTTCTTCTTTATTTATTTATCGTATTGTCTCGCATCTTGCTCTCTTCGCTTGAAGTACAAAGCTTTCTTACCGGCTTCTACCTCCACAATGGATAAGGGAGGCAATTGATTTTAAGACTCCCCTGGTTATGAAGTAATGCCCGTCTGTGCACGCTTGTTAGAGGGCAGTGACTGACGCAAGGTGAGCGCGGCTAATCCCTTCGGACGGCAGGGGGCGACCCGCTTCCACAATTCGAACATTCGTGCACTGAATGTATGTACTTGCGCTTATAACTGTTGAGTAGACTGTACACCAGGATTTCCTACATAAAATCATAGGTAACTACTAGCTAAATTCCCTGATTACTTAAGCGTTTGGTGTTGCACTGTATTTAGGTACAGTCTATCTGAAAAGTTAACCAATTAGAAACTCCACAAACAACTCTTTCATTTCCTCGTCAGTTACGTGCACTTCATGTGCCAAAAGGTGTAAAGGGTGTTGCAAATTAAAACCATGCATTAAAGGCTCTGGCATTAATTGCTGGCTAACATCTTCCTACTCGTTCTGTGAAGGCATTAAGTGCATCCGGGATGAAAAACCATTTTTCCTCAAAGGCCGCTCCATTCTCATATAATTCAAGACCCCGCTGAAGTACGAAATATCATACTGTAATTTCTGCCGATGAAGCTGCTTATTTCCATTTTTTTAATACATAAAATGGTTGCATTGGTAAGGTTTATTTAACCTAAACTGAAAACCAATAAATCAGGACATTGTGCTAATCACCCGTAGAGAGAACATACCTTCCAGGTACAAACAATTTTCCTCTGGGAAGACCATTTTCCTTAAGTTTACAGATATTTCCTGTCACTCCAGAGAGAAAATGATTAATGCCAAAATGTGAGACAACACCTTTTTAAGAGGAAGAAGATCAAGTATGCGTGAATTTTCTTCAGATTACACAGTAGGAGTAGATCTTATTTTCAGACTTTTTATGGTGTACACTTTAATACACTAAAACTGAAGTAATAATCCCAGTAAAAACAAAATTAAGATCTTACAATAGTACCTCACTTTATTTTTAGCCTTTGAGTATTTAATTTATTGTAGATGATCAATTCTTGTTTAAATAAACAAGTTGTTGTATAAATTGTTATACAATAATATATTTACTTAACTGAAGGTTGCTGAGTCTGTCTTGTTGAGACCCTGATAGAATTACAAAAAGTCAAAATGACACAAAAATTACAGGAAGTAGTCTATAATGGTATTTTTTGAAATCTTGCAGCTTTCACTGACTCACTTTCACCTGCGTCGATTTTTTGTTGCCACTCACACATTTTCAACCAGTCAACAACCAAAAGAAGAACCGGTCTGTCCACACATTTGTTTCTTTGGACTTCATTAAACTGAACAAATAATGTTCGCTGCTTTCCTTTTATTGTGACTTTAACCAGCCTCACTGTTTTCTATCTGGGTTTTCTGGTTTAGTGGTCCAGGGGCAGGTTAAAAAAAACTCCACTTTTTTTCTGCATCTGTTTAATGAAAACTGTGTTTTTGCCCTGTGCTCCGCGGAAACCCGGGGAGGGGGAGAAATGTCCTTTTAATCATTAACCCATTATTAGGGGGGAAGCTAAAAAACCCCCCGAGGTGCTGTTTTGGGCTAAAAATGTGGGGTTTTTCTCTGCTGCAGGGATTCAAAATATTCCTTGTAAACCTGTAAAAAACGCTGAATTCTTTTCGAAGCTTAAAGGAGGTTTAATTTTATTTGGCAAAGCAATTTTGTGAAAAACCCTCGGTTTAAAATTTTTTTCGTTTCAAAAGTCCAAACTGATCACGCACTTTACCCGGGAACTTACGCCAAGTGTGATTAATCTGTTTATTTGAGTTTCACCCAGAATGCCCAGCATATTAAAAAACTTTTTGAGGTTCTTTTTTAAAAAGAACCAAAAGTATTACTGGCTCAAGACAGGGGCGCGGCGCTTTAATTTAGCATTAATAAAGCAGGGAAAAACGAGTTGAGTGGTGTGTCTCCCTTTTATTGGTACTGTAAACACAAAACCGAATGCAGTATAAAAGATCATAATATCATTTTCTTTTATACAAGTCATTTCTTAAAATTAATTAAATTTTTTCCAGGACAAATCTTTAAAACTGAATTGACTCTATTTTATAAAATGTCAGTGGACATTAAATATGTAAATATTTTTTTGTTTTTAATTTTTTTCAAAATTAAATTGCTGACTGCATTGACTTTTTTTAAAACTCATTATGTTCTTTTTTCCAGTTTTAAAAAACATTTCCCCCACTTCCTTCAAGCGGCACTTTGGTCCCTGGTGGGTTGTGGGTAAAGACGACGCGCATTTTTAAAGGTGGAGGGATATTGGCATACAAACAAGTAGGGTGACGGGGCAAAGGGTGTTTAACTGGGAAAATCAAAGGAAAATCACATTTTGGACGGCCGCTCATTTTCAAACACTTTTTAAAAACTTAAGGGACTAAAATAAAAAATTGTCCCCTCCCCGCCCGTATGATCATGCGTGAAGGGCCCGGGAAACTGAAGCTACTAATAAAAATGACACTCGGAGTAAAGACCGGAATCGTCGGGACGGGGTCAAGGCCCAAAAAAAATCTTTACTGGGACTTAAACCCTGATACTCTGACCCCCCACACACACAAAACACATGTTCACACCTCACTCCACACTCGTTTGACAGGCCATGCTTCTCAAATCATCCCGATTCGACGGAACGACCGGTGGTCCCTGTCCGTAAGAATCCAGAGTCAAGGGTCATGCGGAAACACAACAACACGAGCCTCGCAGAAATCTCAGAGTTGTTTGCTCCTATTCTTGAACCGTCTATTGTCTAAAATCTTGACTATGTTGAACCCAAAGTTTTCCATTCTGTCCTGTTCAATTCATTTTTATTTGTGGTAGCACTTTTCATGATACAAATCGTTTGCAAGCAACTTCACAGAACATTAAAGTTTCGTATGTTATATTTTAGTAGTAACTTCTCAGTGTCACTTGATGGTCCCTATGGCAGAAATAACCTATTAACAGCAATGATTATATGTTGCAATCAAACTTATAGCACAATTTTGAGCCTGGTTGAAAATGAAAAAAATAAAAGAATATCAGTTGTTTCAGTGTTGACATTAAATGAAAATGTACCCTATCTGTGTGCATTATGTTATTGTGAACGAGTCAGCCTTGCATGTATTTTTATAATAACATTTATTTTGTCGCAATACAAAGACAAGATCGTTGCTGTTGTTTCATCAGACACTTGTATTGTGGGAATGTTTGTAAAAAGGGAGAGGTACATTTGAAAACAGTGTCGACATATATGAACCAAAGATCCGTACAACAAGTCGCCTGCATTCTCCAACCTTGATTTCAGCTTGCCCAATCAACAAAAATTTTAGCAGTGAGTCCACCATTAAATAAAGCCCTTAACGGGGGGATTTGTTCAAAGCATGTGAAGCGTGCAAACCGGGAGGAAAAGTCATCTATCTTCCCAGCCCAGGTCGTTCACCCGTAATTAGACATCCACCCTATTGATTATAACAGTTGGAGATGTCTAATGAATTTGTATCGATTTTAATTTTGTTTTATAGAGAACCAAGTAAGATTGTAAGTTCCACTGACTGTCCTAGTGCAAAGCGATGCACACACAAAATGCAAATGAAGCACCTACCTTCAAAATATTCAACGATAACGACATCTCAAAAGCAAACCTTTGCAAACAACTTTGGCCAAACAAAATCAATTCCTGGTAAATTTGTTGTTTGTGTTTACATAGTCAAGCCCCACATCTGTGCTTGTTGTGTTTTGCAAAGATTTTCTAAAAAGTGTGTGCCTCTGCGGTTTGAGATGTCCAGCTTTCAGAATTGTGGGACACGTACAGATTTGTCTGTGCAAGTCAGTGGAAAAAAACTGTAATGTCCCTTTTGGTGAGAAAGGGCTTCTGATATCAGTTTCGGTTCTCCCGCTTCACCCGCCTATTCTCTCATGCGATAGACTTTTTGGGTTATTTGTTTATTAAAAAAAACCAGGAATGCAAGCCCATTCCAGGGGAAAATAGTTAACACAAAAGTAACATAAACCCATTAACTTTCCCAGTAAAAAGTTCCGAAGTACACAATTATGTTCCTTTTAAATGAAGTAAGCAATAATTGAATGCATTACTTTTAAGAGTAACGTGTCCCCCAAACTGGGGAACGGAATTGAAAGAATTCAATAAGATTCCCAAAACAATGGAAAAACAGCTGTATGAATTTCCATGAGAAAAGTGTTGACTTTCTAGTCAGGTTGTGGTCTTGTGCCCTTTGGTTCATGGGCTTCAATTTAAATGCCTGGAGAAAAAGAATGACAATTGTTGCTTTCTGGTGAGGGTTTGTGGGATTCTAAGTTTGACGTGGTGGTCGAGTGGGGCGTACCCACTCTTTTTTCGTGTCGAGGGTTGCATGCTGTCCAATGGTTCCAAAAGCATGTCGCATCACTCGTGGCCACCTGCATAGACTTCGTCAAAACGGCCTTTCGTCCTGAGCTACATACAGTACCCAGCAAACCGGCGCTTCATCAACCGGCGGCCTTCTTTGCCCATAGAGCCGCATCCCTTCTGCTCGAGCATTTCACTTGGAAGTGTCGGCACGAGGAGCAGGAGTTGGTCTCGTCTAAATGCTGCGTCGTAATTGCGGCCGCTGCTCTTCTTACCTCAGTGCTTCATGCTGTTATTTAATGGCGTCATTCAGGCACTCTCTCTGCTAGAGAGACCGGTTCTCAACATCCTGTTATTGAAACTGTTGATTGGACGGTTTAGGTTTGTTAAAGCACAGATTTCAAATTACAGATCACATGTACGACAACAAGGGGCCCCTCTTCTTGTGAAAACAGAATCGGTGATCTGGAGAGTGCCTCAATGTAAGGCAAATCAAGGTGGGCATAAAAGTGTAGCATTTTTGTGCATAAAATTTACTGGGTTTCAACATTTTATTCTGTGTTGTTCACTATTCCCACTAGGGTTCTGCTTGTTGGGCGTTTTAGCGAAATGTTGATATATGAATCTTTTAGATGTAGATATTATGTATTGTGCTAAATGTCATTCTGGCTAATTAAGAAACCTTTTCAACAGTGCGAGTTGGCAAGAAATACTTTTTTCATTTTTAGCATTAGTTAACTAGTACACACGAACGAACACTGCAGCATTAGTTAGATCTTCCGAAGTCAGTTTTACCGATTTATTTTACTAAGATATTATTAAATCGGTTAACATTAATTAATGCATATGTAACTAAACAAGTGTAATTTTATAACTAGACATTAACACCAGATTAATAAATTGCTTGATTGTTAGTTCATGTTAACTAATGCATGACACTACTGTTTATAGGGGGGACTCTTTACGTCTTGGTCTATATAGAACTCACTGCTATAATACAGTCATTTTGCAATTTAAATAATATTAATATAAATACAATAAGAATAGAATTAAATTGATATATATATGTGCATTTGACATGTTCACACCGTTGTCCTATTAATTAGATTACAGATGCAGAGTTCCTCACATTAACACTGGTCATTAATATAAATGTGTCCCTATCTAATGTGTTTTTCTTTATTTTGAACAATATTTCTAATGTGCGTATATTTACAAGCCATTTATTAAACACCAATGCAGAAATAAATAAACAAACATTTTGGCTGAGACTGGTTTGGTGCTAAATTTTATAAGAATAACTGGCGTGCTTTTTTGAAATGTAATGCAAAGCTTGGTTATTACATTTTTAAGTGTGGCTTTGTGTTTCAGATGTCAATTTCTCTATTTTTCATTTTGCACATGAAGACACCAGAAGAAATCAGTTTGTTTCGTTTTATCGGTGGATCTGTACCTCCAGTTATTCTTACAAGCAAGGCGGCTTGTTTGAAAAGTCTAGCTGATGTAGGCGTAAGTAGTTTCATAAGTGGACAGAGGTGCCAACAGTAAATGTCGTTGGCAGTGCGCTGGGAAGAGACTGCATAAGATTCTACACAAATCTGTGAGTTTCAGCAGTGGCCTGACATATCCCCCAAATCAACTCAGTAAGAAAAAGATGATAACCTCGTTCGGGATTGAACAAAGTGCAATTAAAATGGATTCCTTTTTCAGTCTTTTATGGTCCGACATAATATCTGACCCTGGAGCACAAAAGGCCCCACAAAACAAAAAAAGGGGGGGGTTAAAAAAAAAAAAATATTTGGATCACTAGGCCAACAATACACTGTATAGGTCCAAAACTCTGATTTTCTTTTAAGCCCAAAAATAAAAATCACTAGGAGATTATAAACTTTTCCTACCATAAATGTAGCAACTTCATTTTTAATTAGTACTATGCTGGGCTAAGGCGTACTCATTGGAACATATCTGGGTTAAATCGGTGCGAAGCCTAATTTCTCCTCTCTCACTGTTTTTTATTTTTATTTATTTTGTTTTGGCACACTCAGTCTATTTTCCAGATTTTCAAATAGTTGTACACATCAAATATTGGGCTATTCAAAATTTCCAAAAATGTACCCTTAGTGGTGCAGGGTCACTATAGGTAACTCCCCCACTATTTTTATAGTCCACTTTAGACATGTCTACCAGTTAACATCAACTAACTTATTGCTCTCCTTAGCATGTCAGTTCAGCAGTCCACGAAGTATTAGACTGTATCTGTCTGCTTAGATATCTTCTAACTTTATTTTGATGGATCGACCAGCATACAACATACGTACTTCATTCAGGACACTGTCTGCTAACGGTATTATTTGCAACTTAATTCTACTAACCCTAACCTTCACACCTATCTCTTAACCCTAACCTTACCCTAACCTAACTATACTCTGGGAGTGTCGTAGACGTATGTTTCAAAGGAATTGTGGAGCGAAATTATTGACAATGTATTTGCATATAGTTACGTAGCATTAAGTAGATAGGAATGCCTAAACAGTGAAACTAAAAAATAACACACTAAAGTTAGACCCAATGATGATGTTCTCTTCCACAATTCTGTGATTGCTACACACCTCCTCTGCCTTGTTAATAGTTCTCGATGGCGCTTGGGGCCTCCGACTGCTCACAAGACGATCGAGGCGAGCGCTCTTCTCCTCTCCTGGATTAATATCAGAGGGACGTCTCTCACGGGCAGGGCAGGATGGATATTGGTAATCTAATGCCCCGGGCCCTGAACCTGGCACATTTAAGACATCAAAGCTACACTTCCTAGAATTCCCTCTACAGAGCCATCAGGGATTCCACCGATCTGCAAGCTGATCCGGTCCCTGAGCGGAAAAGAGAAGCATCCTAGGCCAGGCTGTCAAGCGGACTGTGACGTTACATCAGTGCCAGTAGTTGTTTGGGCATGCTTCACTCAGTCCCCACAGAATTGATGCGAATTGACATCGTTCTACAACAGTGGAGTTCCTGGGAACTGAAAGAGCCATAAACAAGGTGTGTGAAGGTACTATGGGACGGGTATTAGTCAATGACTGATACTTCTGAGGAAGAAGCATCATGTTTTTTGTCTACTCTGGTACCAACAGAAGCTCAACCCTGGCGCGTTGGTTTTATATATTCCCGTTCAAAGAACAAGAGGTTTCAAGACAGCTGGGTGCCTTGTTTCTCTGATGCTGAGCTTTCCTCTAACAGTTAACCTGAACGCAGCCAAAGACGAAGTTTCAGATCAAGCAGAAAATGTTCACTGCATAACCACTCTACATGTAGAGAAGCCCGTAGCACAAGAAACAGCTTTTTACCATTTCTTTAAGCAAAACTGTTGTGCGTATATGCTTTCCAGAGCTACTGTGTTTGCAGAAATGAATGTGGGCCCGGTGGGGGGCGTGAGGGGGTCGAGTACCACCAGCTGGTCAGAGAAATTGAAATACAGCTTCATTCCACAGCTTTTTTTGGTTTTGTGTTTTTTGTTGACCGTGGCAAAAAAAATACTGCTTGGGTTTTGGGTTTCTGTAATGTGTTCCGATGACGATTAGAAATCAGAAACCAATAGGAAAATAATGAGGAAAATTAAGGCGGGATCGAGAGTGTTTGCTGGTTGGGACCCTCATCCAAAATGTCACATAATTGAGTTGGGCCGTCTCGGAGCAATCTGTGCTAACCTCCTCTGTGGATTTAGCTTTTTAAACAGAAATAGCAATTTGTATTTGGTTGAGGGCTATGCCATGAGCTGCTTCACCTCTGCTTCTCGCTGGCCCGCTGTCAGTTCTGATTAATTCTGTCTTTCTAATGCTCAGTAATGATATTCAGAAATCTTTTATTGCTTTGGCTGCCAGATTGATAAAACATATTGCATGGGTGTCTTATTGTGTTTAAATGGACATGATAGGAGCCGATGATCCATCTTTGATTCAAAGACTGATGTATGTGACGAACACATGATGATTTATGGAAGTACATTTCTGCCACATACAGTAGGAAAAAAATATACTGAGTAATGATGATGTAATAATTACGAGATTAAAAGACAAAAATTATGAGATATAAATCTGATAGGAGCGAGAGAGAAAGTCAGAGATATGACATAAAATGTTTGAAATGATGGGGGGACCATTAAAAAAACAATTATGACACAAACATGCTAAATTATGACAAAAAGTTTTAAAGAATAAGAGAGTTTATAAAAAAAGAAAGTAAGAATTGGGGAGACAAGATACTATAGTATATAAGTCATAAAAGTTAAAGAAGAAGGTCAAAATGTTGGAAAAAAATTTTTTTTTATAAACAGATAAAAAACTTGAAATGATGAGAACAAAAAGTCATAGTTTGAGATATAGAAATGGTGACATAAAATGACGGCTTATGACACAAAAAGTTGGAATTATTGAGACACAAAGTTCAAAATTACAAACTGACACAACAACAAGTCATGATTATGAAACAAAAAAAAAATTATGAGATTTACAATGATGACAAAAATCCTAAATTATGACAAAACGATTAAGACTTTGTTTCTTATAATTAGACTTGAGGTGTCATAATGTAAGACAAATTATGTTATAATTATTTTTAACATGTTCCTCTTTTTTTTTTTTTTATGATAAGTTACCAGCAGGCCTGTAACTTGAATTCATGAGGCCCAGGACAAACACTTTATCAAAAATAATACAACCAGTTCTTTTAATTTTAATTTTGTTTTTTTTTTTTACGTTTTTTTTTGTTAAAAACAACACACACTTAAGTTTAGAAATATGCCATAAGCAGCAATAAGCCTTTTAAAGCTGTCTGTGGCCAACAACTTGCTTACTGAATTTATTATTTAATGGCTCAGCAATATGACTAAAACTATGTTAAAAGTTACATTTGGCCATATAAATAAACATAAACACATGTACCACCAAGTAACATCATTTATTTGTCTATCTTTAGGCTGTTGCCAGGCACATGGACATTTTTGATCTAATCTGCCACTTTATCAGCATTTGTAACAAAACGATGACATATGATCACACTTACAGTCAGCAGTGGTAAAGTTTGTCGTTCTTATGATTTCCAATAATACATGCAGGTTGTCCTGGAGAAGTTGTTGGAAGGATGAGTTGTTCTCCAGGTCATGAAGGAACATTACAGATCAGGACAGTGGGGCCAGTGACTGTCAGGGGCGGCCCAGCTCGGAGACCACTCATTCTGATCACCTGACAGTGTCAATATGAACACACTTTCATCGTTAAATATAGTATATTTTCTCTTTGCAAGATATTCACACCTACAGTGTGTTCATTTTCAGTAGGTAAACCTTTGAAAACTGTTTGACTTTATTTCTCATATTTTTTCTCACTCTCACAAATCTCGACTGACAAGAGACAGCCTCCAAAAAAGCCTGGTTCGTCCGGCGGCCTTTACAGGACCATGACCCAGTTTTATCTGCAAAAGATGGAACTTTCATAATCAAATGGAGGCATGTGCTTTCAGAAATTTTTTTTTTTATGTGCATTATTTCGTATTTATTTCTGGTGAGGATATAGAGAAGTCCCTGTAAGAATATATATTGATAATGTTTAGGTTACACTTTTATTTTAAGGTGTCTTGTTTCAGTGTAGATTATATCATTTAAGTAATGAGTGATTTAATTACTTCATGTTACTACCTATACGGTTAGGGGTTACTTGCATGGAATCATGCATAATTTATTGTTATTATAAGATAGTAAGCACAGCTACCGGTGTAACAAGGGACACATAAAAATAAAGTGATGCCCATAATTTCTTTTAACTATCTAATCAAAGAATCTTTGCGGCTATGTGTAATTGAAATCAAGTAAACACAATTCCTAACATTATTAATTTGATCGGTGAAATAAAATGACAAGCCTGCATTGTTAATGATTCAATAGATACCAGCAGACCGAATCAGACTGAATGATTTTACTGAACGTAGGTTAATGATGAATAATGAAGATGTTGAAAAATGCATATATACAACAATGCCATTAGCTGATTATACCTTCTTAAATTAAATAATACAAACACCGCAGGAACAACATTGCCACTGGGGGGCTTTATGCACCCAATTTGAGGCTCCAGTTTTTCACTTTTAAAACAATATTTGTTATTAAGCACTAGCTGACTGGCTCCACATTTAACAGGGACATAAAAAATTAAAATAAACTTAAATTCACAGATCATTTTAATCAGTTGCACTTTATTTTAAGGTGCATGATGTTCCAGTGTATTTACCCACATCTGTAATATTAATTAATATTACTGAGTTCGGATAGTTGTTTTATATCATTGCACAATGTGCTGTTATCACAGTCATTAAGAATATGGTGTTAACATAAGACCTTCAACTAAAAAAAAAAAATCACAACATCATCAAACTTGTTTCAGATGGAAAAAATCTCGCAAATGTTCGTTGTTTAGGTGAAATTCTGTTGCAGTGAATGTGTTGAGCTTTCAGGACTCACTTGTGTTGTGTTGCGGGTCAAAACTGACCAGAGGCCATAATCGTGTAATCATTTTTTTTTTTTTGTGAAATTAATATACTATAGTGAAAGTCGTGACATTTGTCAAGTATGGTGACCCATACTCGAAATTGGTGCCTGCTGCATTTAACCCATCCAGTGGCACAAACACACGACTTGCGGAGGGGATCACTGTGTCGGTTACACGCAAGCTAGCACAGACAGGGTTCACCATGTACACCGAACTCATTCTAGAGACACCCCTGTTCGCTTATGTCGAGTTAGCATCTTGTTATGAGTGAGCGCGGGTGTTCCCTCCTAGGGACAGTCCCAGCTCTCGCAATCGACGGTCGCGTGATGTCGACGCACTCTTGCCGAGCAACTTCCCTCGGCTCTTGCAGTCAGGTATAGCAGCTGTCTGCTGGTGAAGCGCACTTCGCATCGTCCCCGTTTTTGTCTTTTTCCTTTTTTTTTTCTCGAGGAGGACGGTTGAGGGAGAGGAAGCAGAGCACTGCTCATTCACTCCCTCCCACCTACAACTCCTAGCCAGACCGCGACTCGAACCTGCGACCTTCTGGTTACAAGTCCAAATCTCTAACCATTAGGCCACAGCTGCCCCCTATATTTCTATATTTCATTTCAATAATGTTTTTCTTTAATATTTTACATTTCAGTGTATTTCATGTTACTAATTAATACTCATATTTAAATTATCGAGGAGCCATTTTCTGAAGATACTAATTATATATAATATGGATATATATATATATATCCATGTAAAATATATATAGATAATTTTTCAATTAATGCAGTATTTAACTTAAAAATAGATCGAAAGTATTTTAATAATCAAATTCACCCGCGCCCCACATCACAAAGGGGATGTGACTTTTATTATTTATTTATTTTAACAAACCATTTAGCTTTTTCAAATCAAGTCCACTTTTTTTTTTTTTTTTTTTGTGGTCACCATAGTGACTGCAACTCTTAAAAATAAAGGCACTTAAAAGGTTCTTCACCGCGATCTGCCACAGAAGAATTCTACAGAGATGTTTATAGAGATGGAAGTCAAAGGTTTTTAAAGAAACCATCTCTTTCTTACCTGTTTTATATTCTGAAGAAACCTTCTTTCATCCACAAAGAAGCTTTTGTGAAACACAAAAGGTTCTTAAGATGTTAAAGGTCTTCATGGAACACATCTAGAAAAAAAGGTCTTCTATGGCATCATGAAGCACCTTTATTTTTAAGAGTGTGCCATAAAAGTCACAGAGTTTCATCCCATTCCAATGAAGAAGTAAACGATTTAAAAAAAAAAAAAAAAATCGCGTATAAAATGAAAGAGCAACACAGAGGGTTAAAAAAATGTGGACTATACATAAATATATAAATGAATATTACATAATGCGTTACAGTGCAGTCCTTGTCTTGTCAAATCTGTCCCTCAGATCTCCACAGCTCGGGGGTCCAGTCGGATCAGGCTGGGATCTCAGGTCAACGCCGGTGGCCGTCCCGTCACGCAGCAGGCCATGTTCAGGGGCAAGACCCGGACACCAAAAGCAGTCACGGACAGCGGCATCCCCCAATCCAGCGGCCTGCGTGGAGAGAGGGACCCCTTTTCAGTGGACGGAGCATGGTGTCCGCGGCGGGGCTATTTGTCCTTGTCTATATTACGGCAGCGGGCTGCTGCTCCCTGCATGCTGATGAGTAATGGAGCGGGAGCGCGGGACGGGCACGGTTGCAGGGTGATTGTGGGCCAGGCGCTCTGTCATCGGCTCCTGCCCATTTGTCTGTTAAGGTCGGGGGAGGCAGAGGAGAGCGGCCAGGGGGGGTGAGCGGGTGCTCACTGAGCAGAAAAATACTTTAAAGATTACTTCCCATTTTACGGCACTTTACACTCTCCTTTGCCACACTTTTTGGAGCGGCGACGGCAGGGCGACGTGAAATATGACAGGAGCCTTGACGGATGCTCTTTTTCTCCCCTGTTATTTGTCTTTGTCAGACAGAGGAACGCTCTGATGTGGTTGATCTGTTGCTTTAAAATGGAGGCCAGGAAACAGGATAGGACGTCTGTGTATTTAGCTGGTCCATCAGAGGCGGAGTGAAATCAATATTACCAGCCCATCACACTGACCCTCGTGTCATTTGCTTGAGTTTGTACCGTGTAGCGAGTGTTCGGTCAATTAATTTTTAATACTGTGTTTATCTGACCTTTTAAAACCATCAGGATTGTTTTTAAAGTTTTAAAGCTACCTTAATAATTTAGAGTTATTTCCAAAGTAACCCAAAGAGAATATTTCATTGCTCGGTTGTGAAATCTCACTTAAGTTTTCATTAAAATGTCATTTTTGATGAGAGGTTTCTATTAAAATTCCTCAAAGGAATGCTCCAGGTTTTAACACAGTTGAGCTCAGTTTACTGCATTTTTGGCACAATAATGATTACCGCAAAAATTGTTTCTTTAAAAAAGCAAAAATATAACTTACAGTGAGACACTTACAATGGAACCAGCCATAAATGTTAAAATGCGCCCTGTTTAAAAGGTATATAAACAGGGGTTGCACATAACTGCCTACAAAGGCAAAAGACCTTAACTCACCAGAGTGTGAAAAAAACTGACGTTTTTTATTTTTCCAGCCAAATAATTATAGCTAGGAACACTGAAAATTTCCAAAATTTTGTATTGAAAATTTTCTAAAAATTAAAAAAAATTGTTGAGCTCAAACTTGATTTTTATCCTTATTGAAGTTCCTGTAATCTGCCATTTGCAGTGTCTGCAAAAAGTGGAAAAGTCACACCCAAATTAAAAAACCTTTGTCACCATGACAAGACAATGTCCAAAACACAAAAATGGCAGAAAAATTGAAGTGACTAAACCAATGCCTCACCGTAACCTCATATTTTTCCTTTTTAAAAATGAGAAAGAAAATCTGTAACCAAATGATTTTTTTATGTGGTAATCAACACAATTGCTGAGCAATTGAGCTGGTATTGAACCTGTGGTATTCTTTTAAGCAGACTGAAATGAGAGAATTGCTGACATGCAGTATAGAGAATATAGAGATATGTATGCTGTATGAGACAAGCTCCTGTGAGTCAAGCTCAAGACCTGAGTAGGATGAGTTGAACATTTCAGACAGTGTAAATAAGCTTTCCTTTGGGGGGGTCGGAATTGCAGCTCCCCTCCTCCTTGGCATCATGTCAATGTCAGGCCCCAACCTCAGCAGTCCAGAGTCAGAAGATATGAGAGTTGCTGCTGACCACAAAACATCTTCGCAGTGTTGGACAGCAGTTTAAATACTACAACACTGCTTTAATATATTTATGAATGTGGATAGCAGCTCAGATCATTTTCTCTTAGATGAATGTGATGAGCAAACATTTTGAGTTCATTTTGAAATTGTTCTTTTGACTGAACGTCTTCTGTGGACCAGCTTGAGACATTCTGCAGATCCTTTCTGAAACTATAATCTATTTAGGAATGTCTGCCGTTTATCTGACACACTCATTTCAGGGTCTTGGAGCTTTAATAAGAGAGTTTGATGACCTAAATCAGGCGTGATTGATTGAGGACACATGCATGTGTGCATATTGGGAAGCACTGCTCTAGGACACTTGAGTAAGATTGGAGGAGAAGCAATAAAGTCTCCATCTGATCTCATTGCTGCCTATGAGCCTATTGTCTTTCCTGTTTGTCTCTCTTTTGACCATCTTCTTCATCAGCACCAAGTCGTATCTATATAAAGATGTGTATAAATCAGTAATCTGATCTCATTGCTTAGAAGACCTTCCCTAAAAGCCTGTGGAAAAACTATGATCAAGGGCATGTCTCCGTAACTCCGTATTGATTTTTTTGACTTTTGACCTCTTTCACCCCGCTGCTCCTTACCCTTTTTCTTTTCGAGTAAATAAACACCAGATTTGTTCATGTGCGTGTTGGGTGGAAAGGGATATAGGGGCTACTCGGCCCGGGTCAGGTCCCACCCTTCAGGGTCAGAAATGATCATACTACCATCTGATGGGTGGAGAACTGGAGGCTTCAGCCTGTGCACTCCTCTCCTGACCCCCAACCTCCCTGAGCCGCTCCGGCAGCTAAATCATCTTCCCAGTCAGATGGCCCCTTAGGAAACAAGCCACCCCCAAAAAGGCCCCAAATCAACCACTTCAACCGGCTGCCGTTCCTCCTCCCGGTTGTTAGTGCAGAGTATAGAGCTCAGGCAGCCTCACGGGATGCCTTCTGTCAGGACAGGCTTTTTGGGCAAGGAGGCATCCCAGAGCAATCCCGGACCGGATGATTGGGACTAACCAAGTCTTCCAAGAATCACCAATCGTTTGGCATGTACTGTTTGGAAATTCAAGAAACATCTTGTGACAAGAGGAAAAAAGTCTTAGGGCCAGTTTTACTAACAGCTTGCACCAGCACAAACCATTTTTGGCGGTTTAAAATTTGTACTGTCAAGTTTTTACTAAAGACGACACAGTGAGGAATTAGAGCGGAAAAGGCGTGGACACAGTTATTTTTTACGCCTGACCTATTGAATATGCATTTATATGAGATTTCACTTTCAGACGCAAAAATTATGGAGAGTATTCAAAATCCAATCACGCAACACGTTTTACTAAACGTTTTCGCTTGTCAATTACTGGCATTTGCGTCATTATTTAACACCCAAAATTTCATGTCTTAAACTATTTTGTGCTTGAAATAGCTACAATTATTGGTGATAGGAGAACGGCACGCAGAGAACAGAGAGTGTGCGATAGAAGGGAGAGGATTTTTCCCCCTCCCATCAGCACTCTCACCGATGATTTGCCGTTTCGTTAAAAATGGTCCTTAAACGGTTTTCGTTCTCCCAAAAATGTGGAAAACAGGTGGGACTGGCCCCTGTGTCCTGTGGATAACCTTTAACCGCTTGCACTACATAAACTGTTATTCCGCGATTTTGGAGCACTTGTTTTTTAGAGTTCGGCTCGGGAAGCCCAATCTATCATGTCTCCTCAGTGGGCAGGCAGATCAATATGTCAGTACCCAAACACCACCAACTTGCCTGTTATGATAATGTTGGCGGTGATCGAGTTACAGCGCAGTGAGCAGAGGATCGAACCGGAGATGTCAAAAGGCCTGACGAAAAAAGCATGAATCAATATTCGCGTGGTTGTGTTTCCCCCTCAATCTCTTTTTGTCCCTCCTGTTTTCTGAATGTGAGTGAAATGCAACATTTACAAGAAACACACAGACTCCCAAAATATCTATCTACATGGATGTTTACCATTCAACAACTTAAGTCAACATGAAATCAGAAAAAGACTTTTTACTTTTTTAACAATCGCATTTCTGGTCTTATTCTAAATAAAACATTGATTTATTTTCTTCGTTTTTGGTTGATGTCACAAATCTCTCTTGAAGCCTTCATTTTTAAACACCTGGCTCGAGTTCTTTTATGTAATACACACTTTTCACAATCCAATAATTTCCCCAGTGGGTAAAAATCAAACTCTGCATTTCTTCTGAAGTATTCGGGGTTACACTTTATTTTAAGGTGTCCCTGTTACATGTTACATGTACTTGCTATTATAATAACAATAAATTATGCATAATTACATTTAAGTAACCTTAAGACAAACCCTAATCCTAACCCTAACCATATAGTAAGTACTTGTAGTTAATTAATATTACTCAGTGCTTAAATGTATAATTACACTGTAACAAGGACACCTTAAAATAAAGTGTAAACGTATTCTGCTTCACATACAAATCTATTTAAAAGTTGCACTTTTTTTACAGCATGTGTACTTACATTTACTTACGGTGTACTTACCTAAGAAAGTTTTGGATGATAAAAGGTAAACTACATGGGTTAGGGTTTGGTTTAGGGGCAGTTAGTACCTAGCTTATTACCCAGTAATAGGTAATTACAATATCAAGTACCATAGTATGCATAGCTGAACAGGACTGTAAAATACAGTGCTACATATTTAATTGCACAGCTAACTGACCCTTACCCTGTTGAAAAAAGCATGGCAGCTGATTTGAGTGATTTAAGCTGGTTATAAACTGGTTATGAGCTTGTTTAAACTGGTTCCTAAGCAATACATAGCTCCTGCTCAGGACCAACTAAAGACGATATTGAGTTTACTTGCAATTTTATGTGGTATTTGACTTGGTGGGGACTGTTTCCAAATGGAACTCACCTAATCATATTGTAAATGATACTCACATTCTTACGTCTGGTTGTTTTAATGTTCTTGAGACATGATAAATCATTATTAATCTTGCCTACCTGCTTGCTAGACCTTGACTTGGGTCCTAGACCAGGGGTATCCAAACTTGCTCCTGGAGGGCCACTGTCCTGCAATGTTTGCTCCAACCCCTTAAACACACCTGAACCAGCTAATCAAGGTCTTACAAGGGCATACTAGAAACTTCCAGGCAGGTGTGTTAGGCAAGTTTGAGCTAAACTCTACAGGACAGTAGCACTCCAGGGACCGAGTTTGGAGACCCCTGTCCTAGACAGATGGCAGGACTCAATAAAAACAGTTACTGTATGGAGGGAACCAACTACAATTGTTACCTACCTGTTATTATCCTGTGTAACTATGGATTCTAGAAACTCCACGACCTGTGGTGGTTACTAAGATGTTAATATGAAAGGAAAGCAGAAGACTCAAGTCTATGGTCCTCAGAGTCTCTCGCAGCTGCACCAGGACATCTGCTGGTCTCCCTCCTGTCTGCAGGCCGTTTCATTGCCAAAGTCCAAAACACCATACAGCTGTACAGGATCGTGAGAGCTCTGGGTATTATAATACTGAATGCAGAGTCTTTCTGTAGGTTCCTGCAAAACAAGGTGTTATTAAAAGCATGTAAATCCAGGCTCAGTTTGACTTTGCTGTCCACTATCCTGTACTGTGTTCAACAATTCTACAAATCTACAGCATAGCTTGATTCGTTGACAAGATGTATGTTATTTGTATTTTTATAGGTATATCCTAATGAGCTTTTCTACTGAGGATGGGTCATATCAGTTCAAATCAACAAGTAAATTAACTGAACATGTTGTATTGATTAGAGTTAATCTAGTCATCTGTCATGAAGAGTGAAAAACCAATGAGTGAGCCGATATCAATAGTACTCACAGCATTTCCCAAAGATTTATTGATTGATAATTGCTGCTACATTAGCTTGCTGCTAAAACGTCCAAACAGCAGCAATTGACAAGATACAAAAGTTGCTGGAAATTGAATGTTTTCAGTTTAAGGAAGAAATATACTACACAATTTTTGCCCTGAGTCAATGCTTCTTACCAAAAGTCAGAGTCAGTCTGTAGATTTGAGTTGACAGATGCAATAGAAAATAGTGTAGTGTATGATGGTTACAGACTCCGATTCTTTAGCTTCAGACTCTGATTCCACCCAGCTGGAGGAAATCAAACATGTTTGATATTTCAAGCTGATTTTAGAACACATGTTGTTTTTATTTGTAAACCATCTCCTAGCAACAAGAGGCTTGTTTCTGCATGGGGTTGTTGTGATTGGAACAACTTTAAAGTCTGGTAGTGTGTGATCCACAGTTGTTTAGTGTATGATGGACAGTCTTTCCTTTGTGAATATTACATTTTTAATACACTTAAAGACCAGTGTTTTAAAAATCTATTCTGATTTTAAAAGTCGTTTAATGTATTCCAGCTTATAGTGTATCTCGAAGTTTATTTTACAAGTCAAGGTAATTTGTTGCTTGAAACCCAAGATGGACTTCTGGCTTTAACCAGCTTGAGATGGTTCTACCAGTTTGGCCTTGGACTTATCAGCTAGTTTAGCTGGTCAACCATGAGGAATCCTTCCTTATGCTATCAGGCTCTTTAGAAATACATGCATCTACCTTCATTTCTGCAAAACTCAAAAAACAAACAAACAAACAAACAAAAAAGCCTACCTATATGTACGAATCGCTGCAGTTCCCAGTTGAAAATGAACACTAGAGGGAGTAAAACTCAGATAACTTTTATTCCTTCTCACACTAAGCATGGTTCAATTTACAGAGCCTGATTCCACACAATCCCTTGCACATTATTATATAATGACCTCAAAAACAATTGTAACAATTGTGAGATTTGAAAACTGATATTTTTGAACATTAGCGTCACATATACAGCTTCACATTTATGGGTTTTCTCGGTAGCTCACGGCATACGCCATTGCACTTGTGATTTAAAGTGCTTTGATACAAATCTTGTGAATACAGAATACAGTGTACAAGTAAGTTTAAAATAGCACGGTTGCATCAGCAAATGCATTTTTATACCACTTTTGCATTTGTTAACACTATCGGGCAGGTTCAGTGTTGGAGTTAGTGTAGGGGTTTGTTATTTTCCAACGCGATAGAGCATAATTTTTTTTACCGACACTCATCGGATATTTCAATTCTGAACCAACAAAATATGTACATGAATCAACGTAATAAAAACGTGCCACGTTTAAGTATCGAATGCACATTTTAGCACCACTCACTGGACATTTCACTTTAAAACAGTGGTGAAACATGGAGTAAAGTATGCAATATCGGTGTCGCAGAAAGGTCGCCACAAGCACATATTTCCAATGAGCCTGGGTTGGTATTCCCAATTTTGAGAAGTACTGCTCTAAAAAAGTGTGTACAAACTATCGAGCATCTCTGTCGCCATTAATTTGATTGACTGAGTCAAAACCAGGATGGAAAGAATGTTATGGACAAATAACTGGACAAAAACACGATTATATAAATGATCACTTCAATGAGAGGAAACAATGCTTTTAAACAGGCCAGTGGCTGCAGCCTCTTTTTATGATGGCCTTGCTTTTAGGTAGACCTCAATGCAATTTCAACAAGGTTTCATCAGCCTAGCCAGGCTGTTTGTTGCTAATCTGATATGTTTTTCCCAAACACCTGCTAAGTCCCTCAGACGGTGAGCATCGTACCTCAGCGACTAGATGGGAGATGAATTTCAGTTAATGCATGCATTTAAACCCAGCAAAACAATCACACTCACCACAACGAAGCTAGCAGCGGTAAAGTGAGTGGCGCTAGGCTAGTCTCCCGGGCTCGGTGCGTCTCCTCGGCCCATGTCAACAGCCGTTTAACCCGCTAGACTGGAACCCGATCCACCCCGGGCCTCCAGCTCATTAACCTGAAATACATTGAATTGGTCTGCGAGAGTGTGGCTCCAGTTACTGCGCTAATGTTATTTCACCGCTAACATCAAAGCCAGCGGATGTTAGCGTGTTGGACAAATAGCCTGTGCTATTTGCCCTAATAGCCAGTGGTGGTGATGTGTCTGTGTGTGTATGTGTGTGTTTAAGTAATGCACTCTTTTGTATGTGTGTGTGAAAGGGAGGATATTATTTGAGTTTACAGGATGCAATTTTCTTTAATATAAATGTCCTAATCTAATTTAGCGGCAGGCGCGCGCTTTAGCTCCGAGCACTTGCCGAGTGTATGTTTCTGCTGACTATCTGCTTTGGCAATTTCCACGGATGAGTGGCTCTCTGGGAGTGCATTATGCATCACTCTCACTTGCTTAAAGATTACTTGTGCACTGGAAAGGCATTACACAAACAAGGAAATATGCCTTTGATTAAAATATCTTTTATCTTTTTATTGATTAAAAGGCACAGTTTGGTAATAGAGTGTGTCTGCCCCTCCTTCTGGATCTTGTGTTTTTATTACCGCTGGTTTTTTCTTTCTCATAGTCTGTTCGCCTAATTGGTTTTATCTCCACTGGAAGGTTTCTGAGCAGTACAGTATGGAGTGTGCCATACACTAATACTGTTTAAAACACATATCTGGAAGACCTTTTTTGGGCCTTGTAGTGTTTGATGTATAGTTTAAATACAGAAATCTGCAGCAGTCTCTGATCAGTGGCATGGTTTGCATGTTTAGCTTTTTGTTGATGGTTCAGACTTGCTTTTGTGGCGATTACATACACCTTATAAAGGCTGAACAGAGCTTAATTTTTTTTTTTTTCTTTTTTTTTTCACATATCCCATCTGGGCCTGTTGTAAAAAAAAAAAATATATATATTATATGGTCAGTACTTTAATTATTGACACATTTTTTAAATTAAATATATTTTAAGTGTGCTTGCAGATAATGTAATATTAATTAAATAAAAGGCCAATAAAATGCACTTAAATAGAGAGACTTTCGTGACTTTCTTAACACGCTTAAGTACACTTATAAACTAAACTGTAGTGTTATTTAATATGACATTTAATGCTAATATATTTTAAATGCACTAAATTGAAACTTCATATTTACAAATGTGTAATTACAAATATATTTGAATACATGACATACAGCATTCAACAGAAATCACATAAACATATATTTTAGTTCACAATAAATGCTTACTTGCAATACATTATCCATATTTTAAAGACAATGATAAATTATGAAATTATATATAAATATGTCCCATTAAAGCACTCTAAAGTTTAGCTAACTGCGTTTAATATAAATTTTAACTATATTTTCATTTAATTGTTAATAACAGGATGCAGTTAATTAAGTCTCCTTAAACATTACATTCAGTCCACACATATATTCTTATTTAAGTATATTTGTTCCATAATAAGTACTCCTTGACCATTTTCAAATATGGTAAAGTGACTGTTAGCGTGAAGATGCCAACTGTTGGACATTTAAAAAAAAATAATGAATTGAAATCAATCAATGCAGAAATGACCACAACTCACAATAACACAAAGACTTTCAAGTGGCATTCAAACAAACCTTCACATATTGAGGTGGCAAAAAAAGCATGAGAAGGAGAGCGCAGATAAAAACAGAGGAGACACTGGTTAGTGTCTGAGGAAGAGAGATGGGCCGTTTGAATGAGAACAGATGGAGATGTGCTCTTTAATTAACCCGACAGAATCAGGAGGCTGGAACCAGGCCTCAGCCCATGAATAACATCCCCGCACCGGCAGGAGAGTTATCAGACTGTCGCCCTCGCAAACGCCGCCTGAAAATCCCTTTCCCCTTGTGCGCACGTTATTTTATTTCTCATTAGCGTGAGGCAAACTGCTGGGGGATGAAATTTGCTAACAGGAATTAAAAGTGCATTAACACATTGGGGAGTTTCATTTCTGCTAATAGTTTTATTAGTGCTTTGACCTTTCAGTTCATTAGAGGGGTTGATAGGGGAGAAAAAGAGAGAGGAAGGTGAGAGACGAGTGTTTAACACACAGGGTTACGACACCGTGAGTCCCAGGCAACACAGATGTCGCAAGACTTCATCTTAATTGTGATGCCCTACGTGTGTCAGATAATAAAAGACATATGTTTTAGACCCTATTATATCACTTAAGGATTTGTAAGCAATGCTAGCTGTTCTAGTAGTCCTGCCAGTCTTAGAAACCGAATTAGACATGCTATCTCTTTCTATAGCAGGATATTTATCCGTCAAGCAGAAGCAAAGGAAGCATTTGTTTCAAGCGCTTTGAGGCTCTCAGCCATAGTTTTTGATCTCTTTTTTCCCTCTGCCGATGTATTCCTGTTGGGATGTTTGGCTGTGTAAGCCATTGTTGACAGATGAGAAATCATGAACATTTTGCACCCTCCAAATTCATGAAGATCTCGTTCTCCATCTCTCATACTGTCCCCATCCCATATGGAGTGCTGACTGAGAACATGCAAAATAAGTAACTGTCCTTCTGATTGACTAAACAAACAATCTGACCGTGGCTTGCAAATGCTTTTACATTACAGTTTACAGAAGCTTAGGCTGTCAGAGAGATCAGAGTTACACTAAAAAAATGACTGCATCTTAAAACCACCAAAAGACATTTATAAGCAACTGAAATCATGTATTTTTTTTCATGTTTATGTGACAGGTGCAGTTTCTCAGAGAGCTGGAGAGAGGCTCATCTCATTGATGAGACTGTAAGTGACACAATTGCATTGTGTTTGTCACATAAATACAGGGCCTAAAATTAACACTCGTCAAGCGCCAAATGCGAGTAAAAATCAGCGCTGGCGAGTATATGTAAGTGTCAGTCACCAGTTGCTGGGTAAAACTTTTACGAAATATAACAATGCAATGTCATGGAAACAACAGCCCATTTTTAAAGAGATTCGTTATTTCTGACGTAAGCGAATAAAATAATAATTTCCGAAGACAAGATCATTGTGATTAGCTGTTCTGCCATAAGTGAGAAGAGCGAATCAAATAATAGGATACAAATGGACTGATAAGGTCAGAGCAGTGATGGCCAGCTTGTCCCTAGACACGGTTCTAATAACTTTTACCTGAGAAGATATTGCTGCTTAATTTCAGAAGATTAACTTTTCCCTTCTTTATTCTTCATAACCCGAGAATGTGGTGACACATACCTGGGGTTACGTCACAGAAATGGTGCAGTGAAGTAGCACACCAGTATCGCTTCAACGGACGAAAACACACAATTATGTCAAAATATGAGGTTTTCGCGAGTAACGTTGTAACCGTAGTCTTAAATGAGTTATAAAGTCTTAAATGACTATAAAGAGTTTGGAGAAAATGTCAGATCAGTGTCAGATCCGCGTAATGTGCATCAGGTTTTAAAGAGACAGCGCTGCATTTAAAATAAAGCCTACTGAAGTCTGTAATTGATGTAAATTCGAGAAATTCAAGAAATTCGAGTAATTGAAATAAGTCGAGAAATCACTCGACTGCTCTAACCGCTGATTAACTTTTGTAGCTTGAATAAAGATTAATCAGTATAGTTAATGCATATATAACTTATAGTTTATGTGAAGATTGTTTTAAAATCACTTAATATTTCAGAGCCTATAAATTTTTATGTTGTTTCTACATCAATGTGAAATTGTGACTAAATATGTGATTAATCATGACAAAATTACAGAAAAATGTGTGATTATTTTTTTAATCAATTGACAGACAGCACTAATGTTTCCGATTTCAATTTTTAATTTTATAGGTCCCCCCAGAAAGAGATCAGGATGGCCCCCACCCCTTTGTCCCCTTCAAATTTTCAGTTTGATAATTCAGCCCTCAAATGAAGGTAATTATATAGCCCTGCTCTAATCTGTTTAATCTGTAAAAAATACGCACTGCATATGCATTGCAAACTGAGAATGTGTGAAAAAAATGTTACAACGATGGCCTGCTCCATTTGCCGAACAAGAATCTCAACATTTTTTAGGGAGATTTTTTTTTTAAATCAATAAATCTGTTTGTTGTTTTTTTCTTTTAAGTAAAGTAAATGCAAATTAAAAACATTGCAACTATGTTTAGTCATTGTAGTAGTAATAACCACCTGTTTTTTTTGCCAAAAGAGTTTCATGGCCTGTAAAAGAAATTTGGCCAGTAAATTTTATCAAGTCACAGGCCATTGGCAGGTGTGGCAAAAAGTTAGTTTTAGGCCCTGCACCCATACAAAATAAAACTATATAAACTACAGTTTCATGGCTGTAAAGAAAAAACAATGGACAGTAAATTGAGTTCCACACTCTGAATGGTAATACTTTCATGCAAAATCTGCTTCATTTTGGGTTTTTTATTGCCAATATACAGGACTGGCTTAAACATAACACACTAATACATTTCTAATATCCAAATCCGTTAAAGGATTTTTAGGCTGCATTAATTAGGTTAACCGGAACCAGGAACACTACCCATAACACCCGATGTACTTGCTACATCGTTAGAAGAATGGCATCTACATTAATATTACTCTGTTTCTCTCTTATTTCAAGGTCACTGTAGCCACCAGATCCAGTCTGTATCCAAGTCAGAGGGTCACTGCAGTCACCCGGATCCAGTATGTATCCAGCCCAGATGGTGGATCAGCACCTAGAAAGGACCTCTACAGCCCTGAAAGACAGCGGAGACCAGGACTAGAGCCCCAGAGACAGATCCCCTGTAAAGACCTTGTCTCAGACGACCACCGGGACAAGACCACAGGAAACAGATGATTCTTCTGCACAATCTGACTTTGCTGCAGCCTGGAATTGAACTGCTGGTTTCGTCTGGTCAGAGGAGAACTGGCCCCCCGACTGAGCCTGGTTTCTCCCAAGGTTTTTTTTTCTCCATTCTCTCACTGATGGAGTTTTGGTTCCTTGCCGCTGTCGCCTCTGGCTTGCTTAGTTGGGGACACTTCATTTACAGCGATATCATTGACTTGATTGCAAATGATTGCACAGATACTATTTAAACTTAACTGAGCTGCATGATGACATCACCGAATTCAATGATATAGATAGATTATTGATACACTGTTTTCCTAATTAATGTTGTTCAGTTGCTTTGAGACAATCTGTTTTGTATAAAGCGCTATATAAATAAAGATGACTTGACTTGACTTGACTGTATGCGTCAGGCATCGCATAATGGCAGAATGTTCTTTTTTGAGACATTTTTGGCCTTTTTTGGGATAGAAGTTATTGGTTGAAGATGGGAATCAATGGAAGCAATGGAATCATTAAATGTTGCAAGCTAAATCATTAATGTTGCAAAGATCCTAACTATAACTACCAATGAGGGTATAATAATACAAATAATAATAATAAATATATAAATAAAACAAAAACATTTTGACTAATAGGTGTGGTATAAACTAATTGCAGTATTACACTGTATTGCTTAGATAGGTATAATATTTGAGTACTGAATAAGCCAAATGCAAGTCTTCTTGATCTCTCTCTCTCTCTCTCTCTCTCTCTCTCTCTCTCTCTCTCTCACACACACACACACACACCTGTTTACTGTTCAAACACAGAATTTTACTGTTTGCTTTTCTAGTACAACCCTCTTTCTTTAACTGAAGTATGCAAACCTCTTTGCCACATGCACTGTAATATGTTTCATATTGAAAGTTAAATTTTCAAACGAAAATGGCAACATGATTGTTTTATAAAGTATGGGCTCATATGTGCTTAATTTTCACTGGAGGAAACAGCTGTGGTGTGATGAGGGGTGAACCAGTGGAAACTTTACAGTAGATGTGGAACCGATTGCTCCCCCATGATATTTTGTAAACTGTATTTATGACAAAGAACTACACAGATGCAGAAATGATAACAATCTATCGATAAACACACACCTTGTCCTCTGTTTCTCGCTCTGCTGTCTTTATTCAAAGGGGACTGAGGTGATCACGGATTTGTGTACAGTTTATGAAGCTAACAACTTCCACGATCTCCCTACAATAACTTCAGTGATCTCCAGGAGCTCTGTGGACACCTTGGTGCTAAGTTTCATTTGTGAGCATTTAGTCCCACTTTATATTAAATGGCATTAACTGCTATGTACTTACGTCAAAAAATAACTACAATGTACTTACTGTGTTCATATAATATTGCAAAACACTTTTACTGCTATTGAGGTGGGATATGGGTAAGGTTAGGGACAGGTTTGGTAGTATGGGTAGGTTTAAGGGTGGTTTAAACTGTAAGGGCTGGGTCAACAGTGTAGCTATAAATGTAATTACAGATGCAATTTCATGCAGGTATTTTTAAATATATAATTACAATGTAAAAACATGTATGTACACTGCATTGTATCAAATTATTAATTTAAATGCAAGTGCATCATAGTTAAGGCAACCTAATATAAAGTGGGACCCATTTAGGCGTACACTAGCCTAGCAAAGCTAACTGCTAAAACCTGGAACACAATAAACCGACTTCAACGAACTAGCGGTGACAAAAGAGGTGTTCTGCGCCTGTGTGAGAGGAATTATTTTAGCAGCTATTCGTAGCACTTGCTTACTATTTCAAATATCTTTTATGTTGATAACTAAGTTCTTGATAACTAATTTTAAGTGGCTCATGTTCTTATGAAAATATTTGTGAACTGGAATGCTAGGGTAAGATAGCATTGAATTAGATCAGCTTTCTGTCTGTGCCGTCTTGACTTGTTCTCTTTCATCACCTTTGCTTTAATTCTTGTGCACTGATTCCTATGCTAAACTGAACATCCAGTCAGAGTTCCTGCTCTCGCCGATGGCCCTGATGCAGATTCGTATCAGGGCAAACTGCCTCCGATTTGAGCCCGAGGAGAGCCGACGGGAGGAACACACACAAAAAAAGTAGCCCAGCAAAAGGCTTGATGCCTTAACAGACATGCACAAAGTTTGGATTTCCTGGTGTCTTTAATACAAGATCTTTAATATTCTGACCTCTAAGTAATGATATAGTGTTTATGTTTCCTCTCGAGACTGTTTTCATTGGAGAACACCCAGACAAGTTACAATGCAATTTGCATTTAACTGTTGGAGGTAATTAGCGCCTTAAAAAAATTAAATTACATTGACGGTGAGGATCAATAAGCTTGATCTATTGTGAAATTAATCCTGTTATCGACAAAACATGGAAACCATACAATTAAGAGAGTGAGAACAGAAAAAAGAGGTCTAGATGTGGGCAAGCAATGAGAAATAGGATGCTTTTTATCTCGCTGGTTCACTGTGCAGAAATCCTATGAAAGCTTTAATTAATCCATGCATTATTAATAAAGACTGCAGCGAGAAGCTTAGGATTATGCGCAAAGAGAAAGGAAAACACAATTAGTGATATCAGCCTAATGATTTTTACATGTCACTGATCACAGTGTATTTATTGTCAATCTGAACTGGCCTAAAACAGGCTTGTTTTTGTTTATGTGTGTTTGTGTTGGGGTGTATGGAGTGTGTGTAATGCAGATATGTGTCTTTGTAGATATTTTACCTTGTTTGGATTACTTAGTCTGATGGTTAAAGTTTGATTAGAAGAAGTTTAAAAGTAAATGGATAAATATAAAAGTTAAATGTATGAAAAGGCTGTTTATATAAATATTTCTGGTAACACTTTAGATAATATGTTCAAATGAAATCTATGTGACACCATTGATGAGATCAGCTGTAGCCTGTTTGTGGTCTGCTGCAAAACAGGGAATTGTGGGTAATATTTTAGTCCACTGTCCTCAGTTTGCTGGCGGTCCAGTGGGCTAAAGGGAGCTTAGTGGCTGAAAGAGGAGAAGACGGAAGAAGAGGAAGAAGGATTGCCTTTCAGGAGTTATGAGCCATTAAATCACGGCCAGGAAAATCTCAAGGATCCTCAAGAGTGCTGCACAAGGAATCTTTGGCCCCAAGAAATATTGTTTATGGGTTAAAAAGCCTCGCCGATGGATTTATAAAAGAAACATTCATCATGACAGAAAAATGGAAGAAAACATTCCTGATATAAATACTCACTCTATAGGTATACTTGTCACCTGGACAGCACAATAACAAGTGAATTGGAAGGAAGATCCTTCATCAGTTGGCAACTGGCCTTAACGGCTCTGAGCGGAGCTCCAGCGAAAGGGAATCAGGAGGTGCATCTGGAAAACCATAAACTACACAGAGCTGAGCAAATCATATGCCCCATCAGTTTTGCCCCACCATAATTTTGAGGGTAAAACATCAGCTTAGAAACTGATTTTATCCCACGTAATATGAACATCTTAAATCAGTCAGGGACAGTCCTTCCAGGCAGGGCTTTGCCACCAGTACAACATGTTGAAGAAGTTTTTGCATTTTATAAGCAGTACTTAGAGGTCATAGTCCTGTGAGGCCTCTGTATGCACATCTTTGTGAGACCCCTGAACCTGGCGCTTCTTAAACCTGTCCTTGAGGAATCCCACCACTGCACAGTTTGTCTGTGTCTTTCTCATCAGACACACCAGATTCAAGTTATGCACAAACTCCGTTCATAAACAATCGGAGTGTCGACTGTGAACACGGGAAATCTTGCAAAATCTCGTGGCCAAACTTGACAGAGTAAACAAATGGCTGAAACAGAAGGTTTGGAAGAAGCCGTGAAGATGGCGTGAACGTGGACTTTTCATGTTACAGTGCAAGCTTGAGATGAGAAATGGTCCTGTCTTCCATCAACTCACTTTCTGACTGAAAATGGTTTAATTCCACATGACAATCCACAGCAAAGGTGTCTAAATTCGTTCCTGGAGGGCTACTGTCCTGTAGAGTTTAGCTCCAACTTGCCTCAACACACCTGCTTGGAAGTTTCTAATATGCCTAGTGAGACCTTGATTAGTTGGTTCAGGTGTGTTTAAGAAACATGACTTTAGGTATCCTAATGTCGCTTTTCCACTGTGTGGTACGACTCGGGTTGGCACAGCTCAGTACGGTACGGTACGGCTCGCCTCGGCTCAGTTTGCATTTCCACTGCAGTTTAGTATCACTTTAGAGTGGGTGGGATTATTCACGTCGTTATAATTGCGCCGCCTTTACTGCCACGACTCCTAAAAAAACCCTTTTCATTCCGCGTCGCCCCATTAAGCTCTTGCTGAATCTGCTCCTCTGCTATCACTGAGAGGAGCGTCTGTACTTCCACAACAGACAACGAAACTTTTTGGTTGTTAAAAAAAGGTGCGCACATTCAAAACAGTTGCGTTTGATCCTTCACTTGCTGTGCTGAACTAAATCTTGCGGTTCTTTTGTGTTTGTGTCACAAGTTCAGTGACGCAGATAGTGATGATTCTCTCCAGCCAATCCGTGATCAGCAGAGCTTACACATCATGTTTTGGTAATGGTATGGTTCACTTGGAACCTCAACTGAGGAGGTATTTAAAAAAAAAAAAGTACCAGGCACTGTACCCAGTGGAAACCCCCCCCAAAAGTGAACCGCACCGAGCCGTACCATGCCATATACCATGCAGTGGAAAAATGTTTTCAATTTCTCGTCTAGCAGTGTCTACTAACAAGGTGATGAGTTGAATCAGGTGTTTGTGTGGGAAAAGTTTGAAAATGTGTACTGCTGGTGTGCCTCCAAGAATGGGATTGGGAAACAGTGGCCTAACATATGATAGATGTTATTCATTTTGAAGGTTGCACCCTCCAGAAATCACATTTGTCGGTCACAAAAGTCATCAAGGATGTCATTGTAAAATTGACTGTTGTTCCTTGTGAGGTGTAATTTCTTGTAGTTTCTTTCTTTGGAATGTAATGGTTACTTTTCTGAAATGATGTTGCCTCTTTGACGTATACGGCTAACAGATATGTCCTCAAGAGGGCAAAGCCTTTGAAATAAGACGCATGATGACTCATGTTGATTCAGTCTCAGGCCACACAGCCTGAGGTTCTACAGACCTCTGGCAGTCAGAAGCCTTGGCTTGGTTCATAATCCAGCCCTGATTATTTTAAAATCCATGTACACAAATCACAAATTATAACAGGAATTCCTAAGATATTCATTCTGAATCCTGGATTTAGTACATAGTCTTTGTTTGAAATGTACAGGATTATCAGTTATGAGATAATCAGTGTTTTCCGCAGACACCTACTGTTTGGCTTTACAAGACAAGTTCCAGGACTACTCCTGTTTTACTATTAATCCTGTGACACACCAAGTCGATTGTCATCTGTTAGCCAATGTTTTTTTTGGACCACTGTCGTTGGTTTTTTTGGGTTTCCGGTGTCAGAGCCATCAGTGAGAGAGATGTTAAAAAAAAGTGCACAAAAATGTTCAGCCAATCGGAGTGAGATGGATCAATTTAAAAAAGTGTGCATTGGATACAGGTTGGCATTTGTTTTGTGATGCATCGTTTCTAACATATATAACAAATATATATATAAAGAAAAACATTATTTTTTTTCATTGCATTGTATTGCATTGAATCACATTGTGTTGAATCAAGTCAAAATCGGATCACACTGCACAGAATTAGGGGTGAACTGCATCGCACTGCATCGGTAGCTGTTTCATATATGTCTTTAATGTATGGGTTTTATTGGCTATGCATCGAGATGCATAAAGCATTGGCCTCAGTTATGGAGAGGCATATCCCTAGTGGGGAGTGAGATGGGTGTGAAACCAGTAAGCTATCGCTTTTTTGTTTACCATTTGTACATCCACAGACTTTGCTCTTCCAGTTTCCCTTTTTGCATGACAAATACAGACTACTGCCACCAACTGGTATGGAGAATTGTTTCAACTTATGCAGGAGCAGAACTTAAAGGTAAGTTGGCTGTTGGCTTTAAGTGGTGTGTTCAAGCACAATTTTTTGGCTCGGACACAGTCAGCTTTTGTCGACACTTTTTCTCTGATGTGATTCGGTGTGCCTGGCCCATTACGATATTTTTTATTTGAATCTTGCAAAACATGATCGCTATGGCAAAGGGAAGCTTCACAATGTATTACTTTTTGTATGCCGCAGAAATAACAGCATGACATCCAAACAAGAATTAAAGTCGTATTTATAATTTCTGTCATTTGCGGGACATTTGCAAGGGTCAATATTGTTGGGTCCTAAACTTGAACTTCCAGTGGAGGAAGATGTTTATTACTTAGCTTAAGTTTCATGTATAAATGAATAAAAGTGCAAAGAAGAGCACCATGCCAGTGATCCCAACTTATGAGGAAAAAATGAGTGCATCAGTTCTCAAAAAAGGGTGAAATGGAAACAAAAAACATGAGGATTCAGGAGGAGGAGTAGAGCGGGCAGACAGATGGCTGTGTAAGTGAGAAAGACAGAGCGGGAGAGAGACAGAGATATTGCCAGTGCTGGGGCTTAGGGGGTGGGACGGGCAGCAGGCAGATGTGTGTGTGATGGATGGTCCGGCCAGGCAAGGCCGCAGATAAGAGTGCAAACAAACTCGGTAATAAATGAACCGGCCCGAGCGGCAGTATTGAGGCTGGCTCTTCACGCCGTGATGCATGCCGAGGGAAGCCGCCGGCATTTGTAATGGAGAAATGAGGGAGCTGTCAGAGGAATGATGAAGAGACAACACTCGGGAGAGGAGGAACAGGATGGGCCGGCGGGGGGCCGGGCACCGCTCTGTGTGTCCGCTCACCAGGGGGGTAATCAGGGCTACACGGGGCGCTAATTCACCCCATAATGAGACTCGCTGTCATGTCATGCTGTGTGTCGAGACCTGCAGAAGACACAGTGGAGAATTCATGTGTGTATCTTAAGAACAGAGGGTTAATTCGGTGGACTGAATACTTTAAATTCAAGTGAAGTGGGACGTCTCAACAGCTCCTGCAGCTGGATTATGGGCTTATGAAATTTGGAATTACCTGTCACAAGCTGTTTTTACCCAGAATATGCTGTAGCATCCTAGGTTTAACATGCAGTTGTGTGCATAAGTTTACACAGCCCTTACAGCATTTGCAAGATGCATTAAAATATATATATATTTTTTTATAAAAATAAAAACAATGAAAAAGGCTCTTTGATCAACATAATGACAAGATAACAACAATAATTTTTGCAAATGATCCTGTCTTAAGGCCAATTTATACTTCTGCGTCGGGTGCGCGTAGTAGGTACGGCAT
>NC_056594.1:8377417-8384348 GCF_018340385.1 Cyprinus carpio | reverse complement strand
TTTTTCCCTTAAAAGCCTGTCTCTGCTTCTGTCTGAGTGGATTTGGACCCCTCCCCTAATCTAAAGATATAACCCTTATTACCAGAGAGGGAACACAGCACCAATGCACATTAATGGAAAGCTTTCCCCCCCGACACCTATTTGTGTTTTATCCAATGCTTTTTTTTTATCTGGTTTTTTTGAACTGGTGTTTATCCTATCAGTATTTGCTTTGGAAAAACTAACTGCATTAATGTTCTTCCATGAAAACAAAATGAGACCCTTTTGGCCCCAATAATTTTTTCCAAAATGCTCCCCCGCTTTAACCAATTCCCAGCCTTCACACAACAAAAGGGTTTTCCCCCAACCTCCTGCAGAAGCCCTTTTATTGATATAATCGTAGGGGATTTCCCCTAATAATCGACAGACAAAAACCCCATGAAATTCCCAGCAAACAAGGAAGAAAAACCCTTTAGTCCCCCACAACACGTGGCCCCTTGACAAATCTAACCCGCACGGGTTTCAATCCCCCCCTGGTGCGTTTTTTCCCCTGACAGACCAAGAAATGATGTCCATTTGAAGAACATTAAAAGGGCCAAAAAAAAAGTTAAAACAAAAAAAAAAATTCCCCCTACCCCCCCCCCCCTATGGAGGATCAAACCCCAAGTAAACAATTTTTGGGAAAAAACCATAGTGGAAAAATAAATTACAAACCCAAAAAGAAAAAGGAAAAATACTTGTCTTTTTGGGTCCCCCCCCCCCTTGGGGGACATTTGCCTTAAAGGCCCCAATGCTGTTTTAAATGTTGAAGTGACCAACAATCGCGAGCCAAGCCCCATTTAAAAAAGGGGAGTTAAACCCTCCAAACAAGGGGTTTTTCGGACAATTGCCCCCCTGATAAGAGTTACAAAGAGGAAAAATTAATAGAAAAAATGAAGCCCTGCTCCCGGGGTCCCAATACCTTGACGGTCCCCCAGCTCCTCGTTTTTTTGCAAGGTAAAAAATCGGTTTTCCCAAAAATGTTAAGAATCGTTTTTTAATAACAAAATGTTCTGGAGACCCCCCTAAACAGAGCAAGAACAGGCAGAAATCAAGGTCAAATATAAAATTAAACCATGAATCACTTAAAAATATTCAGCTGGACCTTGGATGTTAAGAATGAATATGAAAACAATATATTTTTAATATTTTTTAATATTTTAGATTTTTAAAACAGCCTTGAGAAAATTAAATTTTTCACAGTGGCAATGGTAGCCCTCTAGAAATTCAAGTAAATGCAGTTAATAGTAGTAAATGTCCCCAGTTCAGAATTTCCTCCCCCCAAAAAAAATCAAGATATGCGCAAAAAAAATCGTAATTATTTGGATCAATATGATGCTGTTTTTTTTCCAGAAGTATTTCAGGGACTACAGATTGTGATATTGTTTTTTTTTTATGTTTTTTTTAATGCATATACAAGAAGTTTAAATAAAATTGTAAGTTTTTTACATTTTTTAGACTATAGAATATTGTTCCCCCCCCTGACTATTTAAGAAATATTGTCTTTTGTTGCTCGGATCCCGCCAAATGAAAAAATAGTTTCCAGACCAAAGCACACCGTAGAACAGTTTTTGGGCATCACTGAGGCCAAAACACAGTGCACTCCTGGTCTTTGAATGAAGTTTCAGTTGACCCATAAATGACACAATGAACCCTCCATCATTAACGGAGACAAAACACACAGTTTCTGCCAGTCCCCCCTCCCCTGTTAATCTTGAGTACCTAAAGAGTAGGTACTTTGCATCCTACATATCTCTGAGAATTCCAACTCCTTTTAGTCAGTGTAAATAAAGTCAGAAATGCAAAAAAATGAAAAATAGCATTAGAACATCCCCCTATAAGGAAAAATGATCTGAAATGACAGCATTTTTTTTAATCAATCATTTTTTTCAATATTCACAATTGTTTTACTTTTAAAACATTAATCTAACCTTTGTTTTTTTTTTTTTTATGATGTGATCACAGTGGTGTAAATGCAATCATGCCCACCTCTGAGCTGCATTAAACTGATGTGTAATGCCACTTCATGCAGGACGAGACCATTTTTTTTTTTTTTTTTGTCCTCTGGGAGAAAAGCAATCTTAGTGAATTAGAGCAGATGTTTTCCCCAACCCAACTGTGCCATGGCACCATAAAGTGGTGCTGTGTGACAAGGTTGGTCAGGTGGTGCCATGGAAAATGAATCCAAAGCTTTCTATCTCATATATATTTTAGCCCCCATTATTATCCTTTAAAATCAAATATTATTTTTTCCGTTTATTATTAATTTTGAATTACAAATTTTTTTGTAATTAATGCTTCAAAAGATTTTGTTCCCCTCTTACTAAACAGCCCATCTTTTGAGGGTTTTTTTTTTTCAAAAATTACTCATAACCTCTACAGGCAAAGCCCCATTCAAATGAGAGCTTTGTGACCTAAACCTGGAGACAGATCATAAAACGCCAGATTTAGATAAGCCCCCTCCCCAACCCTGTCCAGAAAAAGCCGCATCAGTCCTCCCCCCAACAGCTGTACTATAACTTCTTTCAGAGCATGATTCGAGAATTAGCAAGGCCCCCCCCATGTAACATGAACTCCTGGGAAGAACAGATCTCGCCTGATTATTTTCCCCGCATGAAATGGGTACGTAAACCCTGAATGTTTTGGAACATAAGTAACAAACCAGTTGCTTTTTATTTCTTTTTTCCATAGCTCCTACAGTTGCTTATTCGCAAGTGAAAGGGTAAAATAAACTGATGTTTGGAATAAGTACCACGTGCTTTCTTTTCTATGGTTTTTTGTGTTGAAGCCAATTCTAAGAGCCCTCTGATGAGACCGCTTAGCAATTTGCATATCTAGGTGTCCGACTAATATACTGCATTATATATTCCGTGCATAAGGCCCCTCATCTTTTTATATCATGATGAGATTTTTTTGGGCCAAATGTTTTAATTCCAGCCCAACAAAAAAAAACTGTGGTGGCCATCTAATGCTTGAAGCTACAATAAACCTTTATAACCTGTTAACTTTTTGGATTTTTTCATGAAAGAGCTCTAAATATTTATAATGGAACATGCAAGTGTCCCCCCCCCCCTGATCACATACAGTATAAAGCCAAAAATATCAACTCCCATGACAATGTGGTGTTTTTAAACAATCCCTTAATCCTTTTTTTTTTTTTTAAAGAAAAAAAGAAACTGTTTTTAAACATAACAATTCCTGAAAGTGGGTAGTGGTTTTGGACATACAAGGTTTTTCCAGCCTGAACAGCAACCCGATTCACATTAAATGAAATGAGTACTACTTTTAATATAATATTTCAGTTTTAATAATATAACCATTTTTTTTGAAAAATATAGTTAAATGGATGGGATTGGAGTAAATTTTAAATTCCCTCCCAAAACAGAAGATAAAGAATAATGAAAAGAGTTTCAGGAGTCCGGCTGTCCAAGACAGGCCTAAACCAGCCAAGGAAAACTTGCACAAAAACATATTCAGTAAAAAACTACTGTCTAATTATCGATATATCAAAGCACAGAAAATACTGAGTGAGACAGAAAGGAGTGGTTGGTTGATCTGAGAATCCTGGGCTATGATGGATACCAATGGTTGCCCTTGATGTAAACCTATAAAACACATACAACCACGATATTGAATATATTTTGGAATTCTGAATTGGAACTAGTACCTAGAGAAAAGAGGTTGGGATAGGTGATATATGGACCCTGGTTGGTAATAATTGTTTGGCACGAGGTCTCAACAGCAGCGTTCTAGTTTTTTTTCAGAAAGCTTGAGTCAAAAACACAGTTTTTTTCTGGAAGCTGACCTGCATTTGTCTTAAAGAAAAATAAATGCATGGAAATAACACAAACATATTCTAGTGCCCCAAAGTACAGTAATTTATTTTTATATAATCAAAGAGTGGGGCTGGTTTGGGCATGTAGCCAAGGCCCTGGAATTCTATTACTACTGACCTTCTTGCTCAGATACAAACACCTTCATATTTACTGCAATGCTATGTCCAAACCTTTATAATGGACTGACAGTGAGTAGTCAGAATGGACTGAATAATTTAATACTCTCTCCAGTTACTTTTCCCAAAAGTATGCACCAAGTTTCTGCAGAATAGATAAAGCAGTCACTTAGAAAGTCACGATCGCTGGATAATTGCTCAATTGATAAATACTTTCAACAGTCACCTGTTCTCAATTATCTGTCCCTTAGCTGTATGATAAAAAGCTGCCGCTCATAATTCTGTAATACAAAAGAGTTTTTGGCAAAAACAAATTGATTGAATGACAGCAAATAGGTAGTTGACCACTGATCAGTTAAGCTGAAGGATCTAAGGATTCTTAATAGCAATCTGTGTGTACCTTCCAAAAATCTGTACTTCCATAAATACAGGTGCATCTCAATAAATTAGAATGTCGTGGAAAAGTTCATTATTTCAGTAATTCAACTCAAATTGTGATACTCATGTATTAAATAAATTCAATGCGCACAGACTGAAGTAGTTTAAGTCTTTGGTTCTTTTAATTGTGATGATTTTGGCTCACATTTAACAAAAACCCACCAACTAATCAATATGGTGACATGCCAATCAGCTAATCAACTCAAAACTAGTGGTGGGCATAGATTAATTTTTTTAATCTAGATTAATCTCACTGTAATCTTGAAATTAATCTAGATTAATCTATATTAAAATGGCTCATTTGAATTCTTCCGAAGGCATTCAAATTATGTTCAATAAAATGTAGTTGTTAGTACTGATAGAGCTGTGCTGCACTCAAACATAGTAGTTTGACGACGACTCTTCCCCTGCGCTACATTGCTTGGCTCGGCATCTTCTGCATTAGCTAAGGGATGCTTTGCGTTTAGGTGGTACTTGAGACTGGAAGAACCCCTACAGTAAACTAATTCCGCATTAAACGAGTTGCAAACAACCTTACGCCTGTTTCACACATACTCCGTCTGCAGTGCGTATGCGTTGCATTTATTTATTTAATTTTTTTACGCACCCATGTTAACGGATTCCAGCGTCCACGCAGTTGTGGTCCGTCAGTGCGTTCCAGGACTGTGTGTCTGCAGCGATGCAGCGATCGTTTTACGTACCGAGTCCATTTTTGCTGTGCTGCTGCCGCTGAATTAAAATGACAGCGCATTGTTTGCGCGTTAAAAATTAACATGGATTGACACGGAAATGCAGTAATTTCACAATAAATGTATACTAATTAAAAGCCTACTGTGTTTCACACACCAACACATGGGTTTTTGGCTAGGGTTTAAAACAAGAAAAAGAGCACCTTTACATAAACGAGGCAACATGAAATAGGCCTATGCACTTTTATGGAAGCAGAAAAACAAAGTTCATTAACAACCGTGCGATTGCTTGTAATAAAGATTTAAATGCAAATGGCTTGAGAGTCGACTGTTTCTGTCAGTGGTGCTTTCATTTTAAATATTTGCGATATCCCAACAAGAAAGTAGGCTAATTGTTGTGTTTAAATGTTTTGCCGATTGCTTGAGCAGCTTATTATTCAAACCTAGAAGTCAAATGAATGAATAATGTTGTTTATATTTATTAAGTTTAAACTAATGTCTATGATTATGAAAGATTGTTACTGTTCCGTGATAAGAGTCACAATTTTTATTTTTTTTTTTTACATGGTTTGAAATATAGAATAATGAACAAATGTTGTGTTTGTGGACTAAACAGCCGTGGATCAATAGCGGACTGCAAACGCATCCTGTGTGAAAGCACAATGAGTCCGTGCTGCTTCTGCACCACACACACGTAACGCACACGGACTGCATACGCACTGCAGACAGAGTATGTGTGAAACAGGCGTGAGTCTTGTCAAGGTTTTTTTTGGGAAGCTTGGTAATTTCACAGTAGGCATACACACAGGTTCGAAGACTCGTTCTCGCCCCCTACAGTGCAATTTGTCTAGGTATACATCCGCGCTAAACTATCACGGTGAAAGTCATCATAGCTTGAGTAGTATAGGCCCAGCTCCCAACCCAACTTTGAGAATACATTAACGGCGATATTTTTTTTTAATCGCCCGATAAGAGTCTCACGTTAACGCAGCACGTTAACACCGATAACGGCCCACCACTCCTCAAAACACATGCAAAGGTTTCATGAGCCTTCAAAATGGTCTCTCAGTTTGGTTCACTAGGCTACACAATCATGAGGAAGACTGCTGATCTGACAGTTTGTCCAGAAGACAATCACTGACACCCTTCACAAGGAGGGTAACCCACAAACATTCATTGCCAAAGAAACTGGCTTTTCACAGAGTGCTGTATCCAAGCATGTTTACAGAAAGTTGAGTGGAAGGAAAAAGTGTGGAAGAAAAAGATGCACAACCAACCGAGAGAACTGCAGCCTTATGAGAATTGTCAAGCAAAATCGATTCAAGAATTTGAGTGAACTTCACAAGGAATGGACTGAGGCTGGGGTCAAGGCAAGTCATGGGAAGTTGTGGCCTAATGGTTAGAGAGTTTGACTCCTAACCCTAAAGTTGTGGGTTCGAGTCTTGGGCCGGCAATACCACGACTGAGGTGCCCTTGAGCAAGGCACCGAACCCCCAACTGCTCCCCGGGTGCCGCAGCATAAATGGCTGCCCACTGCTCCGGTGCATGTTCACGGTGTGTATGCACTTTGGATGGGTTAAATACAGAGCATGAATTCTGAGTATGGGTCACCATACTTGGCTGTATGTCTGTACACTTTCACTTTTCACTTTCAAGTGCCACCACACACAGACGTGTCAAGAAATTTGGCTACAGTTGTCGTATTCCTTTTGTTAAGCCACTCCTTAACCACAGACAACGTCAGAACCATCTTACCTGGGCTAAGGAGAAGAAGAACTGGACTGTTGCCCAGTTGTCCAAAGTCCTCTTTTCAGATGAGAGCAAGTTTTGTATT
>NC_056594.1:8337417-8372417 GCF_018340385.1 Cyprinus carpio | reverse complement strand
TAGTACTGAATAGTATTAAATAGTATTGAAAAATACTATTAGAATTTAGGATGGATAGTATGCACATTGGGACGCAGACTTGTTTAGTTTCTAATTGAATCAGCTGTTTTGAACTACTATTAGAATTTAGGATGGATAGTATGCACATTGGGACGCAGACTTGTTTAGTTTCTAATTGAATCGTTTTATTGTAATCAAGCAAATTTAGCAAAATATTATTTAATTATGAATATTGACCAAAGTTTCTCCATTTCAAGCCCAAGAAGGTAAAAAAAAAAAAAAAGGCTTATAAATAATAGTTCATTTAATAAGGCTAAAAAAAAAAAAAAAAAAAAAAAAAAAAAAAAAAAAAAACTTGCCAAATTTTGTAATCATTATGTAAAATTAGCTACAGGACTGTACATATAGACAGTAAAAAGGAATTGACCACACCATCACCCCTGATTTTCTTGTTTTTTACAATTCGACCACTGCCTGCAAGTCACCTGCAGGTGAAAAAGACGAGACCTGCAAACCTGAGGCATGGCTACAAAACAGCAGAATATTTTCCTCTCGTAGAAAACCATAAACACTTAATGTGGCTTATTACATGGCTCTGTTGATTCCGACTGATCAGTTGAGACATTCCTTGATAACAACCAGTGAAAGCTGATAACACAGACTCATCTGGGTAACTAAAGTCGCTTGCTAGGAAGTTTTTCTGCATGGAAGATTTGCGCTTGGTTAGCTAACAACATATTAAAACTCAAATCAATATTATGTGTACAATTATTGCATTATGTCATCCTGGTATCGTAGACTCCCTCTCTCTTGCTTCATACAAACACAGCAGCTGCCATTTGTACACTATTATAGGCTATATGATAACTAACATACTGGTAAGATTTTAAAACAGTTTTGTCTTAAATCAATATCTTTTATCAACAATTATTTATGTCATGAAATGCCATGTAATAAGCGTTCTTATTAATAATATAACCATATCTCTTAAATGGCAGTCTAGTTTGAACTTGCCACTCTGTAACAACTGCATTCTTCATGGAAGCTTTGCTTAAACTTAAATCAATATTTCTTGTCTAGTTATTTACTTATGGGGTAAAGCCGTATAATAAGCAGGATAATGTACATCCAGCCAGGTTTTATCACAGAATTGCTATGTTCTGGCAATCTGCTTGCCTTATGGTGTGTGCACATATTCGAATTGTGTTACTTGTTCTAGATTACTTGCGAGATGTTTTACAAGAACAAAAACATTGCACAATGAGGAGGTTCTTCATGCACATCAACGACAACCACATAAGCTATTCGCTGATTGGCTTCCACTGTTTCCACAGACGCAATCTCGTTCCAGCCATTTTAGAGCACGTATCTTCCCTCTAGCACATGCCCTCTAATGATGCCACATATCCCCCTTCTCTGCTCCAAGGATCTGGTTGGCTGGCATCTGTATAGAGAACATCGTTGCGAGAGAGGGCATCAGCACTTCCATGGCATCATCCTGGCCTGTGGACAACTGAGAAGTTAAATACCTGAAGACTCACAAACATCTAGCTGTTCTCCCATTGTTGTCCTTTTTCTGGGCCATCCACTGCAGTGGGGCATTGTCTGTCATTAATACAAATTTCCTCCCCAGAAAGTAGTACTTGAGTGTCTATACTGCCCATTTAATCACTAGACACTCTTTCTCAATTGTGGCATATTTTTTTTTTCATGCTTGGCCAGTTTTCCTACTGATGTAGAGTACATGATGTTCCTCACCTTTGTGTGTTCGAGAGAAGGACTGCATCTTGATTCACCTCAAAAGGCATCAGTCTGTATGGATAGTATGCACATTGGGACGGAGAGACTTGTTTAGTTTCTAATTCAATCAGCCGTTTTGAATTAACTCATGCATCGGTGTATGTGGGGGCTGTTCTTTCTTGAAGCTCCATGCATGGAATCTTTGGGCCCTTCTGAATTCTGTAAGGCCACTTCAACTTAATATTACTTTCTTTAGGGAGTCATAACTATTGGCCAGTTTAGGATTTTGGTCCATTGATCTTTTGGCCATTTTTCTCTGGAAGCAGTGGTCTCAAATGAATGCAAGTAAGCTTCAACATCATCCGTCTCCCCAATTTTAGGAATAAAGTCACTAGTCTGTATCCTTCTATGGCTAGTTTACACTTGGCATTAACATGTGACCTGTATCTGGATTTTGTCCACATACACATTGAAAAGACAAGTGTAAACGGACTTCTGATCAGAATGTTATCCGATCAGCGTGTCCTGGTCCAGAGATAGTCGAGGATGTATTGTGATCGGATCTCAGTGTAATGTAAATGCAATCCAGCCATCGTGTCTGCATTCGCATGTCGACATCACGCAAAATGCCGCCCCCTCTCTTGCAAACTGTCAGAAAAAAGACGGAGAACATCTGTGTGGAGCGCTAATGAGACTCCTACACTTATCTTTGATTTGGAAAATGTCCCGCGACTGAAAATGCTTTTCAAAAGAAAACCAATCTCTTCAGGTTGACTTTGCACCCGGCCATTCCCTGCAGACTTAAATATTGTGCGGGAAAGACAGATGCGATCGGTTATCCAGATAGAAAAGTCAGTAGATGTTGCCAAGTGTAAATGCGCCGAGTTCTGATTGACTGATGATCCAATCTGCTTGATTGGATCACGGTGATCGCATGTTAATGCCAAGTGCAAACACATCCTAACATCTCTGACCTTATTCAGTTCAATTTCTCTTTATGTCACGGAATGCTCCAAAACAAGCACATCCAAGTGCAGCATTTATTGTAAAACATCAATCAATCAATCAATCAATCAATCAAGAAAGAAAGAAAGAAAGAAAGAAAAAGAAGAAAGAAAGAAAAGAAAAGAAAGAAAAGAAGAAAGAAAGAAGAAAGAAAGAAAGAAAGAAAGAAAGAAAGAAAGAAAGAAAGAAAGAATAATCCAAATCAGGGCAAAACAGAGCATCAGAAAACATATAACAGAAAATAAACCAGCAACCTAAGACACAGAAAACTGGGCTTATATGAGGATAAGTTAACAGGATAAATGAGTCACAGCTGAATGAAATAAGACTTTATTTTTTGTAGAAGAGGGTGGTGGTGGGTGATGTAGTGAGGAGAAAAAAACAACAAAGAAGAGTCGTGCTCTGTTTTGGTTACATTTGCACACCAACCAGACATTGATACTTTAAGGGTCATTGGCCCTCCTTTGCTCCTCTAGTACAGCAGCTTGGATTTGCTGCTGCATCTTACTATTCTCTATCATTATTATCAATAATTCCTCCATTTTACAATCAAATGACTGTGTACTTAGCTTAGAAAACAGGCTAGTGAGGTCCTCCACATCGCTTTGGAGCATCAGTAGTCATCCAGTTGCCTGCTGCATTCTTCACCATATGGTTCAGCATTAAAGGTTGTGGGTCTTTAACTTGTGCAGTTTTTCAAGAAACACCACTTCTACTGTCTCCTCAGCATGCAGGTTTTGTTTAATAATCAAACAGATGGTCTCAGGTTTACAACTTAAATCTCCTCAGCACACAACCAAAATAAATTAATCTTCTTTACTTTTCCCTACACCAGTGGTGTATGCCTTTTTCTGCCACACCAACACTTCTTTTTTTTCCTCCTCTCAGGCCATGCTGCCAGTCTCATTATAGTTGCAGCTGCCCTCTCACTCTAAGGCAGCCTGGGCTTTGTAGTCCTTCACAGGCAGCCATCTTGCCCCCTAGCTTCCTTGTAAGGTGACCTGGGAGTGGTAGTTCATAACAAGATGCAATCTTGTTCCAGCCATCTTAGAGCAACATATCTTCCCTCAGGAGTTTAGCTCCAACCCCAATTAAACACACCTGAATCAGCTAATCAAGGTCTTACTATGCATACTAGAAACTTCCAGGCAGGTGTGCTGAACCAAGTTGGAGCTAAACTCTGCAGGACACAGGCTCTCCAAGACCTAGTTTGGGGACTCCTGCATGGCCACTAATGATGCCACATCTTCTAAAATGAATAAGGCTATGATTAGATAAGACTAGTGCAATAATGTACCATTTAAAGCTTGGGAGAGGTTATGGACAACAAAGACAAAATATAATAATAATAATTATAATAAATACAATGCAGAGTTACATTTTGTTTAAGTCTGAAAATAAGTTACAGTAAAATACCAATTTAGTGTTCTACACTAACATTACAGTAAAGTGCTGTCACATGACTATGAAAAATGGTGGTGGAAAAAAATGAGACTGGAGAAAAAAATTATATTTCACAAAACATTTGTGTTTCCTCAAAAAACTATATATATATATATATATATATATATATATATATATATATATATATATATATATATATATATATATATATACATGTAATCTTATTATAGTATCTTTCATGAAGAAATTATTAAAAACCTAAATAAAAAGGAAGTAAATTTTTAAGTGCACAAAGGGAATCTTGTTTTCTCAAATAAAGACCCGGCAAGGCCAATTTAAATTCACTTATGGTACACACTGAATATGGCATAATTTGAAATCAAGGATTTAAAGTTTGTCACTCATGTACAGTATATCCAGTGAATCCATAACTCTCCTGTCTGCATCTAATACACATGGACGGACCATCACGAATGCAGGCTACAAATGCCTTTTTGTTCTTCAAGTGAGCATTAGATGACGTCAAAAGTATTCTAAATACAAAAGCAGGACAAATGAAAGTGCAAAAAAAGATCCAATATCAGCCAATATAAATAAATTAAGATATCAACAAATTGCCAAATATTGATGTAGTATTGGGCATACTATATGATATATTACTTTACTCTTAAGCCCTATTCAGACATTAGTTTTCCAGGGGGATGTTAGAGAAAAGTTGTGTCAAACCACAGAAACTGTTAAGACCGGCCAACACGCCCACATCATTTTAGGTATGTGCTTTTTGTTTGTCTTATTATTATATTGTCAAGATTTTGACACATCTGGAGTCTTTACGGCAATCTAACTTAAGGCAAGCTACTCTTCATTATTCTTCTATGCTAGATTACAATAAACATGGTAGTTCAAGTTCAAGTTGAGCTTTATTGTTATTCCGCTACATGTGGGGACATACAGTGGAACAAAATGTCGTGCCTCACAGGACCACGGTGCTACATAAATACAGATATACAACAATGACGTAAAACAGCACAAACCTATACACAACTAACCTACTGACAGATATTGACTATAAATATACTATATATAAATGTTTACCTATACATAAACTAAAAAAACAAACTACATGAATGCTTCAAAATGAATTTAAGTAGTGCAAAATAGCTCCCTCTGTGTCAGGTTAAACTCTACAGATGGTCAAATACATCCTCGGGGAAACATTCTGAACAGTGATTACAAACAATTGGTTTGTTTCTCAGAGCGAGTCTGGGGACCCATGGACAGGTTTTGTTTTCCAAGCCAACTAAATCTAATGGAGCCAAAGAAGAGCTTAATAAGTGCTTAAATCAGGTTTTGCAAGCAGTAAACTCAAACTAAATAACATGTCTTGTGCCTGTAGGACACACTCTGACCACAGAGTGACAAGAGATTGAACTGCATTTGGGTAGTTGCATAAACTATTTTAGATGCTTTTTGATTTTTTTTTTTCCACATTTTACTTTTTTTTCTTGTAATTCACTAGGGCTATTCCCAGTTTTCCCAGTTTCCAATTCATAGTTTCAAATGATGTATTATCTGTTTGAGCAAAAATGAGGTTGTATTTTAAGTTGTTTCCAATGTTAAAAATGGGTGTGATCACTCCGGTGCCTCCATGTCATGTAGTAGCATGCTAAAGAATCCACACTCCACACAAACACTTGGATATGCACCTATTAGCACACATTTATCTAGGTTAAATGTTAGTGCGAGCGGCAAAGTTGTTTCAGTTTCAAATAAGTCATATTTGAGGTCGATGAATGATAGGCAAATGTTAGGATTTCCTGCCCGATATACCATAATTACCTCAAGGACCAGCTGTTAATGATCTGTCCATCACAGACACTAACATTTTTTTTTTTTCTGACACTAACCCACTAATAAAATGTCAGTTGACTAAGCCTCTTCTCTTCGAGAGAAAAAAAAAAAAACTATATATTGTTTCTTTCCTATAACTATCCCTGTGTTATGAACACACGTACAAAATGAGAGATCTTTTATTTCCGACTCTCAGTATCACCTATAGCTTGCTCTGTTATTTTTCTATTCTATCTGTTTTCTTTTTATTCATTATATAATAAAAAAAAGAAAAACCTTGCTATGTGTACTGTTAAGCTAACAGAGACTTTTTATAACACTTGCATATCATTGTTCTATTGTTGATTTTGATTGCTTACATTGTCATCATTTGTAAGTCGCTTTGGATAAAAGTGTCTGCTAAATGACTAAATGTAATGTAATGTAATATCAGAGCATATGAAACATATCCCACCGTTGCGCTGAAGCTGAGGACAGTTTAGCAAGTTGCCACCTGTTATCTTTATACAAATAGAAAGTGCACTCCTGTGGGAGTATGATATGTGCATGACACTGGCTACCTCTTCCCTTTCCCTCTGTCACTATGGTAATATCATAACTGAGCAGTATCTCTGTCTGACAGGTGCAATATGGATTAAGACGGAGAGAGATTCTGGAGATGACTGATGGGGAAAGAGAGAGAGAGAGACAGATGCCAGGGTGTGTCAGTCCACACCATGAGATCCAATCAAGCTCAATCACCCGGCTCAGCACCAATACCATCTGACTGTTAAACATGAATACTCAGCCAAACAACTTATGCATCTATGCCCACCTGAATTTTAAATCTGGTCTGTCTAATTTTTAGTCTGGACAATACACCAGAGGGAAACAAGAGCTCAGTTGGAGACTTTATCTGGCTGATGTAACACAGTCTCACACACACACATTCATACACACACACACGCCATGAATATTCTACACCTTGGTGGATTTTTTTTTTTTTTTTTTTTTGTAATAGAACCAATTAGATGTTTAGGCAAAATATTATCTTACACTAGCAGGTATTATAGCTGATTTAAATCTTATCAAATGTCTGTCAGAATGATATTCAATTCACTGTAGTGACAAACTGTATTTAATTATGAACTAATGAACAAAACTATTATTTATCTTTAAGGCTTTAAACGTCCATACAATTGTCAGAAGCAAGTAGAAACATCACTCAAACATTTTGTATTTTTTTTATTCTAAAAATTATGTTATAAAAAATATATGTATGCAATATATTCATGTGTGTGTGTGTGTGTGGGGGGGGGGGGGGGGTTTGGGGGGGTACATTTGGAAACAGGGCTGAAGCCTTTTAATTTAAGACAAAATATGATTAATCATCTCCTTTCATGGACTATATTTACATTTACATTTATGCATTTAGCTGACACAAAAGCAACTTTCAGTGCATTCAGGCTAACATTTTTTACCTAACATATATTCCCTGGGAATCAAAACCACAACCTTTTGCGCTGCTTATGCAATGCTCTACCACTGAGCCACAGGAACCCATATGCTGACAAACACTATATGCTGACAAATATAGAATATATGAAAAAAATATAGATTTGAAAATATCACTATATGCTGACAAATATAGAATATATGAAAAAAATATAGATTTGAAAATATACAATATATGACAAATACTGTATATGATACTATAATCCAACTCAAATTGTGTAACCATTCATTTATTGCAGTAATAACTAGATTTTTTTACATTGGGCAAAAATGAGGTTAAAAGCACCCAAGTTACTTGTCTTCTTGTACATGTCTATGTGGGATTAACAATCGAGTCCCTCCTTCAATCCCAAATGTGGCCCGAAACCTCAAACTGCTGGCCTCCTGTCGGTAATTCCATGTCAGCCAAAATAGGGCCATGGTTTGAAGTGTGGCCCAAATCAGGCTTGTGATCTGACAGCATATTATGTGACCCATGGTCAACAAGATAAATAAATTATTGCATGATAAAGTGAAATGATCACAGAAATTTCAATGAAGTGTAGTATTGTTTAAACTGAATCTCTAAAATGGCAAGTCAAGAATGAAAAGTTATAATTTCAAAATTAAGCAAATTATCAGTGTGGTTTAGTTTTGTTTAAAATTAATGTATATATTTCTTAGGTTAATTATGGAAAGAGAGAGAGAGATCATTTAACCATTATCATCCAATATATTTTTTTTATTTTATTTTTTTATCTTGTTTACCATGGGGCACATATTTTTATTAATATGCTGTCATGCACAAGCAATCAACAAAATGATCATAAAAATATTTTCATTTTATCCAAATCTTTGGTATCCATGTGATGCTTTGTGTGAGGATCAGATACAAATTCAGCTATTTATCTCCTTCCTCTGTAGCTATTACAATTTCAAAATTTGCTGTTTCAGAAAGTTTTACATCAATGATATCAAACGCTCATTGGCTGTCGCGGGTCACAGTTTGCAACATGGGATTAGTATTACCTGGTGACCTCCAGTCATTTGTTATAATTGTGGAGGTTGTCTGTGATCTTAATCCCATGTGAATCGTCCATGTCTGTAATTTGCAAAGTAAAAAATCCCCCGCAAATGACCTATCCTATTTTGCTGAACACCGAGGTCCTGTGATAATATTAGTCCCGTGCGAATCCGCATCTCTGTGATTTGGCCAGCATTTGGCAGGTCGCATATAATTTTTCGAGGACACATTTAGAACAAACCCCAAAAACAACCTTATAAAACACATCAATTCATGCAACATAATATTATAATGTGTTTTACCACGTCTTTGTTGGCCATGTCGTGTGAAGTGCCTTTTGCAGAGCTGGTCAACAGAGAAAAATAAAACATTATGAGTATTTGTGAGGCAGGCTATCACCACTGCACACAAACAGACACAAAGAGTGTGTACACCGACACACAAGAACACACAAAAATGGAAAATTGACATATAGAATATGGTTTTAATGCGCTAAAGTCATTTGATTTATAAGACACCATATAAAAGAAACAGAAACAGACAGATGCAAGGTAAGTTGCAAGGTCTGTTTGTGAGAGTTTTTACACGTCACAAGAGATGCCAGAGATTTGTCCTTTGCCTGAGCCGTCAGCAAAGTTAAGGGACATTCACAAAGTATTAAAGACATCCATCATCCATGGTAAAATGCCCAAAGAATTTAAGATCATCCAAAATGAGGGGTGTGTAGCCATCTACAAAGCAAACTTATACAAGAAGCCTCCAAGTGATATCTAAAAAGCCATCGTTTACTTCAGAAACACAAACACACAGTCCAATTGAACTCTTTTTGTGAAGAGCGCACTTGCACAGTAGGGTGGAAGATGAAAGACAGAGTGTGATTTATGGCCAGCTCTCTTGACAGTGTGTGATGTTATTGCATGTCAAAGGGCTCCAATAAATAGACTGTCTCCTAGCAACACCTGGACTGGTGACTTTCCTTCTCTCACTGGTTCACCCTCAGTCAGGCACTATTGGATGGCATGGGGGAGAAAGGATATGTACTTGCTCCACATGTGTCTCCTATTTTGAGGCAGATGAAATGTGTCCATCCACAATGAGAGCAAAAATCCTGCATGACATGACACAATTACAGCCATTCAGAACGTTTTTGTGGATTTTAGACCAATTTTTGAACCAAGAGAAATTAGAGATGCAGTGAAATTAAAATTCTGGTCACTATGAAAAGACAGTAAGTATTTTTAATGTTATGACTGGATGTCAATAAATGGCCAATATGAACCCAATCAACCAGCTACGAGGTAAAGATTTAAAGATGTTGATTATATAAAGAAACAATATGTTTAATTTACAGCTATATATAAGTATATTTATATTATTATATGTATTATAGGGAAGCACAATTTGCATTTTAAATATGGATGCACTTCTGGCCGCTATAAGCCAACAATTATTTTTATGTTTGAAAAATCAATCAATTATAAAAAAAATAACAACTTTAAAACACATAACTATAAAATATAATGCATACAATAATATAAATATAATCTAATTGGCACAGATCAGTGTTACAGAACACACAAGCACATGCAGACTTAGTCTTTAATAATTCCACATGCAAATAATCCACAAAAGAGAACAGCAATAACACATCCAATATTGACAAGACCCGACAACAATGAACAGAAACAGAGCAACTTTAATACACGAGCAAACAAGGATTATTAACAACACACACTTGAACAAAATGACAACTAATCAGAAACCATAACAACCAACTCAACAGTGGAATCGGTGCAAACAGAAAACAGTTAAAACAGGACTGAAACTTGACAATATATTTTTTTAAATAAATTAAAAATTACATGCTAAAAACTAAAAATAATTATTTTAACTGTTATCACAACATTATGTACAGTATGAAAAATAGATATTAATTTAAAAAAATAGAGCTTTGCTAAAGATTACATTTAACAGTGTTAATAAATATTCAACTTTCTTCAAATTAACTTGAAGTGAGTTTTAAATGATGGTAAAGGTAATATAAATTAAATGTGTATTGTATAGTCAATATGGTACCAATATAGCAGGCATACCTAAGCGAAACCAAGTAAAACATGAAAAATAATGACAAGAGAAACAATAAATCACTGTGTTCCTCTAGAATTTCAACACCTCCATGATGTGCATGAGCCTCTTTAATAATTACCACATACATTAAAACAAATGTTCCGTATAAAATATCAAATTTTTTTCATGTAGATTTATGAGTCATAAATAGTTTAAGAGACCGAAAGCTGAAAACAAAAGCCTCAGACATGCCATGAAATCAAACATAATGCAGGTGGAGAGGCTTGTCATTGACATTTAGCTTGTATTTATACAACTTTACACTGCAAATCTGATGGATGGATGGAAATAATGAATTAAGACGAGACAGAGGGAAGAATCGCTGTGAGGAAGAGATAAATGGTACCGTAATGTATAAGCAGATGGCTGATTGACAGAATGAAAAGATGATTGGTGCCAGTTGAAGTTAGTAATGCTTTGAAATTTTGTTTTGACAAAGAAAATGCTTGATGTTTATGGGGTGCCATCTCATCTTCAATGGAGAAATTCCACCATATGTCTATTCAGTGTGCATTAATTTTAGCTAAAACCTTTAAAATTTTTATTCAGGCTATTGTATGACAGATCAAATATGGCAACATTTAACTGCTTGTGTGGAAATTGTAAACTGTGAAATGGCAGATTTGGCATCTATTTACTCTGTTTAGGCGTTTCCCAGCCATTGGCATCTCTCACTGGCTCTAGTCTTTGCCTCCTGTGAAGTCCACATTAGTCTTCTTTTTAAACACCCACTTGGCCATGTTTCACTTCAGTTATTTTATTTTTTTTTCTCTAGCACAGAATAACCCACACATCACACAAACAATTATCGCTTGCAATGCTAGAAATCCAGCACAATAAATCCATCAGCAGTCTGATTGCTTGGGCCGTATCTCTTGTTTTAGGCATCAAACTGGCTTAAACTGGCCTTTTCTCATTGCATTGATCCTTGAACAACACGTTTTAAAGTGTGTCATTTTCAAAAGTAATGGCCATTATTCATGAAACACAAACAGAGGAAGTTTCAGTGTAATTTTCCACTGAACTGAATGCAACAGTTTATAGTTTTAAAGGATTTTTGTAAGACTTTAAACTGATTTTTTTTTTTTTTTTTTTTTTTTTTTTTCTGTTTGGATTTCACAAACCGTCCCAATGGGGGTTTATGAACAGGTTTCCCAAACACTCTCACAGTCTTCATTTGGTCAACAAAGATATAGTCCCGATCCAATATTAGACCACTGGTTGGGCCAATGTTGTATTGTTGAACACTGGATTGCAGTGGATAGCTCTGTTAGTGTGGTTCATTCCACATTTTCTCGATCCAATTCCAAACTCTGGAGCAGTCCAGCTGATACATGAACATAACACTGAATAAAGGCATCTAAACAAACCAAAAACAAGATGTGATGTCACAATACATGACCCTAAAAATGACAGAGTGCCCAAGCTGGTTCATTTCATAATAGAAGCTATGTTGCTAGTTACAGTGTGAATGCTAAGAACCAAAACAAATGAACTACAAGTGTAAATACTCTTAAAATTCACAATGAATATTTCATTATAACTGCATTCTCAAATTGCTCTTGGGGATCTAACTGCCTACTTACTAGAGTTCAGACCTATGTCTAATTGAACACACGTGAACCAGCTAATCAAGGTCTTTGGGTTTGCTTTTAAAGGGTCGGTGTGCTTAATAGAGGGGGGTTGCACGTTAGCAGGAAAGAAGCTGGTCTGAGCACCCTTGATCTAGATAATAAATTGGGTTGGATCATTGAGCTAATGTGTTTGTTGAGAACCTCTGAAGACTGACCAATGTTCAACCCCAGGGAACTTTGGCTGTACAAACCAGACAAGCAAATCACCCCCAGATCAATACCTCAGCCCTGAAGCCTGACAAAAGGCCTAAAGGTAATATAAATCATTAAAAGCAAACAACTAGCCGCAAATGGTAAACATGTGGGAGGACCAAGGGCCAGCTCAACAGTGATCCAGCACTCTTGATCCTCATAAAACACAAAACACAAGTTAAAAAAAGTCTCAAAGTCAACATGGCTCTTCTCTGGTTGTTTACCAGTTCTGTTCTAATTTACCATCCTGATGATCCAAAGGTGTGCAACCCTTTTTCTGTGGGACACAAAAACTGCATATTTGCGGAATATCCTGGTCACTTTTCGATAATGAAAGCAAACGATGAAAAAAGCCAAGTTCCAAAATGACAAAAATGCACTGTAATCTATATTCTTGCACTGTATCCCAAGTCTTCTTGAACTACATCCCAAGCCATATGATAGGTATGTGTAATGAAAACACCAAGATTTAAGTCCTTATTCCATGAAAATGTTGACTTCCAGTCTAGCTCTCCTTGCTGAACTCTCCAACTTCATTTTATTGAATCGATTGATAGAAACAAGTGGACATGATCCAGTGTTGTGACAAAATGGGTCCTCCCTGAAATCAGGTCCCCATTAACAGGTAGTTACCAAATATACACATACTATATTTATTCAAAATATGTATACATCTATACAGTTTATGATAAAAAACAAAATGTACTTACTGGATCATCCCTTGCTTAGTTGTTTGTATTTGGATTGCCTTTCTGTTTACAAACTTTGTCTGTCTCACATGGATCCAGTGGAAGTTTCTAATCTGCAGGTGGCATTTGCTTACCAGAGCGACATTCTCAAGGGGTAGCAGAAACATCTGGGTAATCTGTAAGCTGCTAGTGACTACCTTATGCAGTATCGCTGCCACCCGTCATGCCCAAGAAGGTAAGCTTTGCTTTACCCGATAAATTTGATGGTACAGCTGAGCGGTGTAAAGGATTTCTCCGGCAAGTAGATTTTTTTTTAGCACCAAGGGGATGATTTTGAGTCTGATGAGAAGAAATGTGTTTTTCTCATGTCTCTGTTAACTGGTAAAGCGATCAATTGGGTTGCAGCAGTCTGGGAAATGGACAATTTGTTTCAAAGATCATACGCATATTTTGTTCAATAAATTAGAGATGTGTTTGAACATCCAGCAGGGGGCAGGGATGTCTCGACACAACTTCTACAACTGTCTCAAGGCTGCTGATAAGCCGCTGATTACGGCATTGAATTCGAAACAATCGCAGCTCAGAGTGGTTGGAATAATATTGCACTCAAGGCTGTGTTTCAACGGAGTCTGGATGTAGAATTACAGGCAGAACTCAAATGCAAAGGAGAAAACCAGTCATTCCCGGAATATGTGTGACTTGGTATAAAAATTTATAACCTTATGCGCAGCAACCCCACTAAATCTAAGTCATCATCACCGAGAACCATTCCAGCCAACCAAACGTCTCCGATATCCAATCCAGCCTTACCTACTGTTCAATCCAACTCTGAACCCATGCAGTTCACAAAACTCAGGGAGACACAAAACTCTCCACGGAGGAAAAATCATGCCAGCTGATACACAACCTGTGTTTTTACTGTGGAGAGGCAGGCCATGTTAATGCTGTGTGTCCACTAAAAGCCCGGAGAACCACCAAAAATACCAGCCGGGTGAGTGTTGACAACCTTTCTCTCCCTATTACGAAATCTCTCACTGTCAATGTCAAGATTACTAGTGAAAATGATTCTATTGATTTCACAGCATTAATTGACTCCGGGTCTGCATTGAAGCTGATCCATCAAGACCTCATCAAGAATTTTAACACCCCCACACAACCATGTGATCCACCTTTCAAAGTTAATGCTGTTGACAATAAACCCATTGGAGATGGAATCACTTAACAAACTCAGCCCGTACAACTTCAGTTAGGATTATTTCATCTAGAAACCATTTCATTCTACATGATTGATTCCCACCGCCACAAAGTTATCCTAGGATACCCTTGGTTATCTGTTCATGACCCAGTCATCTCCTGGCATCATGGTGAGATTACACAAGTCTTGTATATCCACAAGTATTGAAGGCCCCGATTCCAAATCAGTCACTATCCAATCGTGCTACCAGAAGTATCAAGAAGTCTTCAATAAAATGAAAGCTACTCAACTACCCCCTCATCGTTCCTTGGATTGTGCCATAGATCTCCTACCCAAAGATCTATCCCCTATCACCCCCGGAAACCCAGGCAATGGAGGAATACATGGAGGAAGCTCTCAGTTCAGACTTCATTCGTCCATCCACTTCCCCAGCGTCTTCTTCTTCTTCGTGGAAAAGAAAGATGGAGGACTTCAGCCTTGCATTGATTACTATGGTTTGAACAATGTCACAGTTAAATTCCGTCATCTACTACCATTAGTGCCTGCTGCCCTGGAACAACTCAGAGAAGCAACAACTTACACCAAATAAGACCTTTCGGAGCACCTACAACCTGATCATAATCAAACGGGTGATGAATGGAAAACAGCATTTTTGACCACCAGGGGGCACTATTAATACCAGGTCATGCCGTTTGGGCTAGCTAATGCACCAGCAGTCTTTCAATCTTTTATCAACTAAATCTTCAGGGATCTCTTGAACAAGTACATAATTGCATATATTGACGACATCCTTATCTACTCTAGGACAGAAAGTGAACACAGGGATCATGTCAAGACTGTGCTATCCAGACTGCTAGAGAACCAAATCTATGTAAAAGCTGAGAAGTGTGAATTCCACGTTAACAAAACTTCTTTCCTGGGGTATAACATCAGCCATCAAGGTGTGGAAATGGATAGTTCCAAGATATTTGCAGTCATTGAATGGCCCCAGCCAACCACAATCAAGGAACTTCAGTGCTTTCCAGGGTTTGCCAACTTCTATCAACATGTTATCTGCAATTATAGCATTACAGCAACGCTGACATCCCTGCTGAAAGGTAAAACTTCAAAGTTAGAATGGTCTGAAATCATCACACTAGCCTTCACCAAACTTAAGGGCAGTTTCACGACTGCACCCATTCTCAAACATCCAGATCCCAACCTGCCGTTTGTCCTAGAAGTTAATGCTTCTGATAAAGGAATTGGTGCCGTGCTCTCTCAATGTCACGGACAGCCAGGAAATCTCCACCCATGTGCCAACTTCTCAAGAAAACTCACTGATGCTGAACGCAACTATGACGTGGGCAATAAAGAACTCCTATCTATGAAAGCTCCCATAGAATAATAGAGACAATGACTGGAGGGTTCCACTCACCCATTCCAGGTAATCACAGACCAAAAGAATCTTGAGTACATCAAGAGTGCCAAGAGACTAAATCCTCGTCAAGCACGCCGTAACGTACCGACCTAATAAAGCAACAGAATGAACCCACACCACAAGGTTGTCCCCCTATCAAGCACTACGTACCTGGAAATCTTTGTTTAAGGGTCATGCAATACATCACTTTGCTCAGGCCATCCGGGTATCTCAAGAATGCTCCATCTAACGCAAAATTAAATCTGGTGGCCATCAATGATTAACTATGTCAAGTTCTGCTCAGTCTGTGCCCAGTCTAAAACACCCAAAGAATTACCCTCTGGTTTTCTACAACATTTGGCCATTCCCCAACGCCCTTGGTCACACCTTTCAATAGACTATCACCAATCTACCTCAGTGGAATTAATTCACTACAATTCTAGTTATCATTGATCACTTTTCAAAAGTCTGCCATCTCATACCTATGAAAACCCTCCCCACTGCCATGGAAACCGCTTCAATGTGTGATTGAATATCAACCCCCCATGTTCCCGTGGTCAGGAGAACCATCTATGGTACCTGCAGTCGATGACTGGATTCATCGTAATGAGAGGGTGTGGGACAGTGCTCATGTACATCTCCAAAGGGCTGTCAGGAACCAGGAGATCCAGGCCAATAGGCGACATCGCCCACACCCTCCCTATCAACCTGGACAGAGGGTCTAGCTCTCCAAACAGGACCTCAAGCTGCGGCTACCAAGCAGGAAGCTCAGCCCAAGGTATGTTGGCCAATTTAAAATCATAAGACAGATTAATGAGGTTACATACCAGTTTGAACTGCCTGCTAATTACCATGTCTCTCCAACCTTCCATGTTTCCCTCCTCAAACCAGTCCACCTGGGTGCTGACCAGTGGTGTAGTCAGGGACATACGCAAGTATATGCCGTATGCTTACTTTTTTCCCTGGGCTGTTTGCGTATTACAACTTCTAAGGATCAATATTTGCGTATAACCTCGATATACCCACTTGTTTTGTTGCTTCATAAGTCTGTAATCTACTATCATATCGCTTTCACTTTAATGGCGTCCCATACAGTTGTGTGAAACTCGTGATTCTTTGTTGTAATTGGTGCATTATCACTTCTGTCATCATCTAATGAGTGCGCATGTCCGCTGCAGTGAGAGAATTCTGCTCAAATGCCATTGGGAGCACTGGGACATTCCCGGACCGGTGGACCGGTCGAGAAGTGAGCCAATCGCCGAAGCGAGGGAGACCTCCCCCACATTAGGCACTATTTTTGAATTACAGTGAACTGCAAAAAGAAAATACTCCAAAAAGTGTGAAGTGGCGATGCATAGATTTTTTTTTTGCATTTAGGCGTTTTTGCATCCGTTAGCTGCTTGTTAATCAGACAACGCTTCTATGTTTGTTCTTGGTGCCAACTGTGGAAAAAATGATCAATAAAGGGCTTATATTAAATCGCTGAAGGTTTAACTGCAAGAGCTGCGTTCAACTGTGTGACGCGCGTGCACTCGAAGGAGAGTGTGATTTGTCTGGGGAGTCACAACACTGGCCGCACGCAAAAGCAGTCTCCTTCACAGCACTGTGCTTGCTCCACATTGTAAAGTGATAAACATTGCAAGTCGCTTCATCCATTCAGATGTGACACAGAATTATTGTTATAGTTGTGTGATATATGAGAACATTAAAGGTTTTGTAGTGATGCTGGCTGAAAACAGCCACAATGACTGTGTTCCGCTCTCTCTGCTTCTCAGGTTACTTCCTGTTTGTGAGATATTTAGTAGGGCCTGGCTAACAGGCCATTGCGAAGTATTGCCAGTCTACCTGCCTTACTGAGTGTTTTAATACCATTGCCTTGACTATCCAGTGTATGACCATTGCCTGCCTTATTCTGTTCATGTTTTTGGATTATCTCTTGCTTAGTTGTTTGGATTGCCTTTCTGTTTACAAACTTTGTCTGTCTCACGTTTATGCTATCTGCCTACCGTTTTGGACTTGTTTGTTGAACTGCACATGGATCCCAACTCAGCTTCTGCCTTGTTACAATTATTGATCAAAAACATGTTTAACTGTGTGATTCCCACACATTCTATTGAATTAAAGGGAAATAATCAGATTTTAACCAAACCAACCAGCTACAAGGTCAATCACAAAATTATAAAGTTTGATTTGAAGCAAAAAAAAAAAAAAGGATTGAATATTAGACAAAACGCCAGTACTTAAAGAACTACATTTCCATTAAGAACTATACTATAAAACTCTATGTTGATTATATAGATCAGAGGTCTTCAACCCTACTTCTAAGGACAGTGGGTTCCCATGAGCAGGGCTGAAAACCTCTGACGTAGATCTTTAAAGTACATCATTAGTGTATAATTAGAGTGTTCTTTTGGTGCAGTTTGCTAGTTTCGGTTCTCTGATTAGTGTAGGTTTTGAGCAGGGCTTATATATATTATATATATATATATATATATATATATATATATATATAATATTATGTTGTTGTTGTTGCTGTTTATTGTAAATAATGAGGTTTAAATGATCAGTAAATCATTAGTCAGTTTTAGACAAATAAGTATTACATGGCCTCTGTTTTATATTTGCCTAAGAGGTTGTAAGTAGATATAAATATATATTCATTTTTGTTTTTTATATACCATTATACTTGATATAACAACCTTGTAGCTCACAGTAGGTCTTTTTTAAAGTTTTTAAATTACGCTAAATATTAATTTCCCATGGAGGATATAAATGGAATTTTTCAATACCTCTGAACCAGACCGTTGCACTTTGCCCACTGGTGGTTAGGGAATCACAGTATGGTTGATAGATTTCTATAAGCCGTGATATAGATTGGTTCAATCGACACAATTCTAAGAGCAACTCTTGTTCCCTACATGAAGAATCGTTTATGGGATTCACTCTTGCATTTAAATGCTGTTATCAGTAATTGGCAGTGTGTACGTGATCTTAAAGACTGTCTGTGCATCTAAGATACCTGTACAGCAGCGAACGGTATATAGTGCACAAAGTATAACTGTATTTTAAGCAAGCAGGCTTACCACTTTCAGTCAATAAAATAGGGAAGCCAACAAAAGCTTTGTACAGTGACACTCTAACGATAGCATCAACATCAGCACAGTGAAGCACCTGAGCAAAATTTGCACTTTGCTCATTCACACTGGGTACAGCCAATTAATCACTGCACACCCAGTCATTATAGAGCCTGTTTTAGACAAATAACTACTACAATTACATGGCCTCTGTTTTATATTTGTCAGAGAGGTTATAAACGTATCATCTGGTTTTGGATCACACTGATAACAGCAGTAGAAACTCATTCTCAGCGTTTCTTATCTTTGTGTAATAATCTCACTCTATTAATCACATCACTCTGACACATACACACACACACACGCAGAAACACAGGCAAACAAACAGACAAGCTAAAAGATACGCAAGGAGCAGCTGGCAGATAGAGAGAGTTCTAAAGTCCAGACAGTCCAGGGTGAAAGAGGACACAGCGCATCATCTTTTTAAATTGAATTTCAATCTTAAAATACCTTTGCATGCCACTGAGACATCATGCTACTGCTGCCCTTGTTTCTGCTTTCAAATACTCCCACTTTTCTGATCTATCCATCCACATAAACAGCTGCTCAAAAGGGCAGCTGCAATTACAGCAAAGCCAGGCATAATGCTGAAGTGAGTCTTAAGACAATGCAAAGAGGTGCCACAGGCTCAGCTGAGTGCCACTTGACCGTCTTTACATCTTTAATAGTAAGCTATATCAAGATGCTTTATAAATATAGAGATAGACAGTTATAAATAACTCATCCTGCACCATCTGTGCTACAAATATGAATGATACCACAAATCCCAAATCTGATTATCATCTTGCTAGAATACAAAGTTCAAAAGACATTTTTTTTATGTATTTTTTTATAACCTTCTAAATATCTTTACTAGCAAGTTTGATCAATTTAATGTATACTTGCTGAATAAACTGAGTATTTATTTCTTTAAAAAAAATATATATATATAATAAATCTTACTGACCCCAAACTTTTTATGAGACAAAGGTAAAGAATATGAGAAAAAAATAGTATGTAGTATTATCTAGACTGCACAATGTTTGAAAAATTACACTTTCTTTGGCACTTTAATCATTTTACTTTATGACAATAATGAGGAGAAATCTTTTTCTAAGAAAGGTGACATATATTACAATTACTATTTACCAATAGTATTTAAAATGAAGAATGAAATGGTAATAATGTCAAATTAATGTTTTTTTTTATTATTATTATTATTATTATTATTACTTCTGTTGTTGTTAGTGGACTCTCAAGCAGTAACCCTCAGTTACCCTCTCAACTTTTTTTTTTTTTTTTTTTTTTGTCTTGCATACTTTTTAGTTCTTTTAACCATTTTAACCACCCAGCAAGCTATATAGCAACCACCCAGCCATACCACCCTAGAAACTGCATAGCAATGTGTTAAAACCATTTAGAAGACCTTGGTGTCCACATACCAACATCCTAGCAATCATTCAGAACACCCTAGAATCGTGCTAGCAAAATCAACAGACATTTTCTTCACAAAACATACCCTGTGTACTGAATACTTCAAGCAAAACAGAAGCGAGATAAGGAATTCACATTACTTTAAGCAATTGATTTATTCATTGTCTCCATTAACTAGAGAAAGTGGAGAGGGTGAGCGAGTGAGAGAGAGGCCCAAGGCTGGCAGTTATTGTGTGTGTTGTGTCTGCACTCGCTCAAGTAAATGCAGACCTTGTCTGTTCTCATATTTATCATCTCTTGCATTCAGCAGCAAATGAAAAGAGAAAACTGGACACATAGCTTTTGACTGCCAAAGCCAAAAAGCAGTTGGCAATGGCTTTAATTGTGTCTTGTCCAGTCCATTTTTCCAACCTCCTTTTTCTCCCATATTTGGCAAGCTTGTCGTTTGGAGTCTGCAGCCTATAAGAATAAGCCAGAGAACAGAGTTACTGTGGCAAAGCCACTCGTTGCTTCTATCAGGGTCACATTTCACCTTAAGGGGATCAATTTGCACATTTTACATTTACATTTTACATCAGTTTACTGGCATGCTGTTGCTTGAAAGATAAGTGAAGTGAAGTAAGGAAACAGAAAATTAAATAAGACCTCATTTTGAGTAAAATCTGCTTCTCGCAAATATGATAGACAACTGAACAAGCTTGAAATGCTTGTCTTCCTCCTCCGCCATTTCATATTTTCTGCATCCTATAGTCTGTAGATCATTACCTATCTCTGTTCTCTTCCTGAAGGTCAATGGTCTAATCTGGAGGCAGCCCATTAAAAGCCTTGTTCTACTGCCGTCATCTGCTTCTCCTTCATACACATCAAATTATCTCTTCACTCCAAGAGGTCATAAGGACACAAAAGTAGCAATGTATAATTGTAATTTTGCTTTAACAGGGCCTGATTCCCCTTTCAGCTCTTTATTTCACCGGTGGTGTTAACTGGTTAACTGTCTTTGTCAGGGGTAGTTTGTAGGCATCATATGAGTAATCTCCTGTCTTAAAGACTCCATTAAAACAAAATAGGAGTTTCAGACATTTAGTCCATGTTCAGCAGCGCCATGCATTTTTTTTTATGTCATCTTACATTTCATAGAGTTGACTGTTGACAAACATGCAAGGCAACAACTCACTGCATAATGTAGCCTATAAAATGCAGTTATATGCCCTTAAATTATAAGATACTGGGGCAAAAAATGCCCCTCTATTGCGTTTTTATTTGCTTTTAATATAATATATTGTGTGGTATAAAATGAATGCTGTTTTTGTCCCGAATAGCATGAGTGCAAAGGTCATTTTTAAACAACAGTTCAGTAAATAAGAAGTTATTGTGTTATATTTTAGATAGGCTACAATATTGTCTGTTTTTGATAAATTTTGCCAACAAAAATATTACCTATAAAGCCACAACAGAACTGTTGTGTGTCTCCAATGCGTAAATTATTAAGTGTCTCATTCAAAGAGAGCCATTTACTTCATTCCTGAATGAATCAGCAGTTTGAATGAATGAATGACATACTCATAAAGACATTCAGGCTACTGGCAGTTTTAGTTTCCTATTTAGAGTATCATTTCATAAAAACAAAACAAAAACAAAAAAATGTCATTTTAAACCTGTTTCACTTTTTTTTAATGGAACATAAAAGGAAACAATTAAGAATGTTGATAAGCAGAAGAAAAGAAAAAAAGAAGAATGTTGGTAACCAAGCTGATTTGGTTACCAGTGACTTTTATTGTATGAACAAAAAATACTGAGATGTTTCTAAAATTATCTTCTTTTAATGGTCTGTCTGAATACTTGATTCTGATTTGCTGAAAGGTATGCACTAAAACCATTTGATGCCCAGGTAGTTCCAAGTCAGTTTAATCATTGTTCAATATAAATGTGCTGCTTTTATTGATGCACACACAAATATATATCTGGCACATAAACACAGTGAGAGGGAGGGGTCGGAGATCGCGCTGCACACACACAGAAACTAAGATGCACACAACATTGAGACTCATCAGACCAGGCAACGTTTTTCCAATCTTCTATTGTCTAAATTTGGTGAGCCTGTGTGAATTGTAGCCTCCGTTTCCTGTTCTTAGCTGACAGGAGCGGCACCCGGTGTGGTCTTCTGCTGCTGTAGCCCATCTGCTTCAGGGTTCGACGTGTTCAGGGTTCAGGGTTCGATGGTATTCTGTATACCTTGGTTGTAATGAGTGGTTATTTGAGTTACTGTTGCCTTTCTGTCATCTCTAACCAGTCTGCCCATTCTCCTCTGACCTCTGACATCAACAAGGCATTTTCTTCCACACAACTGCCACTTTTCTCTTTTTTGGACCATTCTCTGTAAACCTTAGAGATGGTTGTGCGTGAAAATCCCAGTAGATCAGCAGTTTTTGAAATACTCAGACCAGCCCGTCTGACATCAACAACCATTCCATTCCATTCCACGTTCAAAGTCACTTAAATCCCCTTTTTTTTGTTATTTTTGAATTTCAGCAAGTCATCTTCACCACATCTAGATGCCTAAATGCATTGAGTGGCGCTGCCATGTGATTGGCTGATTAGCAATTTGTTTTACCCAGCAATTGAATGGGTGTACCTAATAAAGTGGCCGGTGAGTGTGTGTATATATATATATATATATTATATATATATATATATATATATATATATATATATATATATATATATATATATATAGACAATTATACTCCTTTTAACCAAAAATGTTGATGATGTCATTTCGACTGCATGGCATATACAAAATTTTGTCCAATAAATTGCTCTCTGGAATCACATGTTCCTATAGCCCTTTTTCCATCAATAATTTGGTTTCTCACATACATGAAATAAGGAAATTATCCTTCCATCTGGACATGTTCATGCTCATATATTGCTGAAGGTGAACCTCTTCATCAGAACAGTCACCCTCACACTCAGGCTCAAATAATCGCAGGTTAATTTTCTTCTTCATCACTCTCTGACTCTGGCCAGTCTGCAAGACGAAGGTTGTGGTGAGAAACACTCCACAGCTGAATGTTAAATATATTCTTTGCTTTTCAGGGTACAGACTTGCCCAGTTGTGATGTTAACTACAGGCTAATGGCTATGTTTTTTTTTTTTGTTTTTTTTTTTTTTCAATATTTACCATCCTAAATGCCCATTACACGCTCAGCAGGGCATAAATAAATGTCCTGCTGCTAAAGAGAAATATGTAGTATTTCCTCTCTCTCTCTCTCTCTCTCTCTCTCTCTCTCTCTCTCTCTCTCTCTCTCTCTGTCTCGACACACAGACTTAATAGATACACTGAAGTACTAAGCAGCCTGAATTACAATCAAAGAGTGAGTGTGTCAGATTATTGCTGGAAACCTGCATGCACACACACACAAGCAACTGAATTTTTCTACAGTTTATACTGAAAGTTAACTTTTTTTTTTTTTTTTATAGTGGGTTTCCAAAGATTAATAAAAGCATCCTCAGAGAGACTGTGAATCATTACTTTCAAGAGCTTTCAGGGACTTTATGGGCTCGCCAAATAGAGAAAGCTCTTAAGGCCCCGATATACTTCAAACGAATTTCGTTTTCGTTCTTCGTTTGGGGGCAAAAAGAAGTTTGAAAAGGTGAGCGACGGTATACTGTTTCCGAACTTTCCAACACCCCCACGCTGCTGGAGGCGGGGTGTAGATTAATGTAAACAAGTGTCACGATGCTTGCACGTATGCCCTAAACACAACAACGATGAAATTATGAAGTGTAGGCAATCTAGGTGTGAGACGGGCACCAATGGTCAAAATATTATAGACAAAAGAATAATGATTAGCAGCAGTTCAGAGTCAAGTATCATGTTTGCAATACAAAAGAGCCATAACCAGTCCTTTATGGGTGAATGTCTCATGGTCTGTAAAACTTTAGCATGATGTGGGAAAAAATATTGGAGCCAGTTTGTTATTTTATTTTATCAGTGTTCATTTATTTTATTAAACTGGATAAATTGTTACACCTTTTTATATTTTATGTGGTATCATGATTTACTTTTGATAAAAACCAAGGTTTATTATTCGTTTGGCATTTCAAAGGTGGTGTTTCAGAACACACCCACCAATTGCGTAACTGGACCATTGGAAGCTCAAAAGTGTTTAGGAGCCAAAACAAACTCCCCCAGGAAGTTTGCTTTGGTGAGCTGTTTCGAACTGCCGAAACAAACTCAAAATGAACTTCGTTTCGGCCTGATTTTGTTGGAAATGACGTCATATCAGTTCGTTCTTCGATTTCGCTGGAAGTATATCGGGGCTTTTAGAAACACATTTTTCAAAAAATAAGTTTCGAAAGAGATGGACAGGTTGTCCTCCCTGTACAAAGCAGTGATAGTTTCATTCAGGGTTACTTAAGTTCAATTGACCCCTTAAAAATAAATAAATAAATTAAATAAATAAATAAAAGCTAAAGGTAAAAGTAAAAAGTAAAAGTGGACATGGAAATAAGGATTAAAAAACTATAAAACTCATAAAATAAAAACACTGTGCATTATTTGTAAAAAAAAAAAAATATATTTTAAAATTAAAAAAAATTATTATTAAAATTTTTAAATTAAAGTTGTTTTTTTTTGTCAGTCACACATAATGAAACAATAGACACTTACATAATATAGAACTAACAAAAAGAATGTTTTTATAATGACCATAAATGCAATAACCATGTTTATATATTCATCATCAATAAATCCAGTTTATTATAAGCCTGTGTAAACCAACCTCATGCATTTTAAATAAATGAATCCTTCTTGTTAGCCTTATTTGAACCACGGTCATATTTTTAACCAGTTAAATGTAACGGTTTTACAATTAACAGATTTATGTTCATTTCAAGGAAATGTAATAGACAAATAGATTTTGAAAATATTATTATTTAAATAAAATCAAATAGATGCAGATACTTGATAAATAATGCCATGATACCTTTTTTTTTGAGTTTATTAAAAATATGCCATTTCATTATCTGAGCTGTAAAGTTTTTATCATCACTTTATGGTTGTCATAAGGTTGTGTCCATTGTATCATCATAGAAACTAAGTTGTAAAATTGTATATAATGTTCCGCCAAGAAGGTTAGTAAGGTTTATTTTTTTATTTTTTTTTATTTTTTTTCATATAGTTCACAGATCACAGCTGGAGTTGAGTGTGCTACTGTGGGATCCATAGTGATGATCAACACTGAACTTTGCACAGCACTCTGAGATCAATGTTAATCGCATGGTGACATGAGCAGCCAGTCCAGTTTCCCTCTACTGTAGCAGCCCCTGCGGTGCACCAATTATAAGCCAGCACAGGGAGGTGAGAAAAAAAGAGGTGCAAGTGTGTTTACAGAAGCTCGTTTTGAGGAAGTGTGTGTACGTTTGAATTCCTGTCTTCATTTGTTTACTCACTGCAGAACAGGATGCGAACAGACAGCGTGTATCTCGTCTCATCTTCTCAGCACCTGTCATGAGGAGGAGCTGGGACTCGCCAATTACCTGCTCCTCCCTTTACAGAAACATATTAACCAGCCAAGTATCTAACACACATGCAATTTTTTTTTTTTTTTTTTTTGATACAGTTACTGTTCACTTCATCTGTTTCATTACCTCAAAATATGCTATAAGATCACTTAAAATGTATTACTTTGGTACCGTGGTGTCAAATGGCAATACTTTTATGAATAACATGGCATTGAATGACTACCATTTGCATGTACCATGATATGTACCTCAATGTGCCTCAGTGTTCAAAAACTATAGTGATAGTTGAACATAAAATATGTCTGTTTTTTTTTTAATCATCAAAAATTCCTGAAAAAGTATCACAGGTTATAAAATAAACATTAAGCAGCACAACTGTTTCCAGCATTGATAATAAGCATATTCATGAATCATGTGACGCTGAAGACCGGTGTAATGGCTGATGAAAAGTCAGCATTGCATCACAGAAATAAATGTTATTTTAAAGTATAGTAAAATAGAAAACCATTATTTTAAATTGTAATAATATTTCACAATATTACAGGTTTTTGTTTGTTTGTTTGTTTGTTTATTCTGTGTTTTTGATCAAATAAATCCAGACTTGATGAGCATAAGAGACATCATTCAAAAACATTAAAAATAGTAAGGTGTCCAAACTTTTGATCTGTGCTGTATGAGTAAAAATATACAACATTTAAAATGAAATGTTGTATAAATAAAAAAAAAAGTTCGGAGTCATATTTGTGTCAAGTGCTTTTTTGGGGGGGTGGGGGGCCTCCAACATGAATTTTGCCTAGGGCCTCCTAGAACTGGCCCTTTTGAACATCATAATATAATGTCAGCACTTGCAAGCTATTGTTTGAATGAACTAAAATGTGTTTCAGACTGTAATGGGATACGAATACTACAATATCATTTCACACACTTTCATGGTACAGAACTGGTTCATTGCTTTTATCTAGCAGACAAAGATCAGGTCACCATGACGACTTTAGTAAACAGCGCAAGTTTACTTCTTCAGTGACAGAAGGGAGGAACTCCTTTGGGTTATGTGAGGTAAAAAGTTTAAATTAGTCTTAAATACGTTTCACCCAGACTATATAGTTTTATGTTTGATACACAGACCTGTTTCACCCAGACTCTAGAGAAATGGCAGAGAATCTGAACATGTTTCCTTAAAATGTTACGATGAGCTTTTTATTGATCTCAATTATTGAATCTTCTGAAAAAGTTCACCAAAACGATTCAGTCAGATCCGTTCACATGGCCTTTTCTGCAAGTTATATTCGTTTTTTACCAGCAAGTGGACACAGACCTGTGTATCTTTGTGGCGAGAAGAGTATCTTTTGAGCATTATGAATGATTGATTCATCGAATCTCTTCCTTATTCAACCACATTGTTTGTTTTAGTTAAACGCTACATTTTACATTTGAGAAACATTTAAGTCAGCAGTGTTCATAGTGTGCAAGAGAGAAGTGAACGGTTATATGCTGAAAATGTTTTAGTTAAACGCTTTAACCTACTTTAAAACAGTTTTCATCAGTAATTTTCATACATAACTACAAAGAAACGGGCAAGTAACATACATAATTATAAAGAAACTGCAAGTAACAAACTATGTTAAAAGAGATATTTTGAAATAGTAGTATAACATTGTAATGTGAAATTAAGTGATAATTATATTTTTGTTTTAGCTTAAAGGGAAGTTTATTTGAATTTTGACTGTTTTTTGAATGTTTCGTTCTAAGTTTAGTTTTTTCGTTACAATGTTCATTCAGTTGCCTGGTCTTTAATAATGTTCTCAAAACGATAGCACAAAAATGTAACATTCCCATCATGTTTGCAAAATGATCTTATGGAGTTTGCATAATAATAATAATAATAATAATAATAATAATAATAATAAAATGAACGTTAGCTGGGCATTTGAAACGTTTGTTCGTTTGTACAGTTTGTAGCCTAAAGTTTGTTATTGTTGTTTATGAAACAAAAAAAAAATATTAGTCTTTCTTCTTGTAAACTTGAAAAGCCAATAAATAAAAAAAAAGCCTTTTGTTGTGCAGGTCATGACTGCACCCTGTTTCGGAAGTGGAAGATGGCAGGACGAGAATCTTGGAGCAGTGTTTGTGTGAAGATGTGCCATGAAACTTGTATGTCATGTATTTAATTACATTTATAATTACATATTTTAATGATAAGGTTGCAGTTAAGAACATTTAAAATATAATAACATATAAAAAAATTACAAAATACACTTTTTAAGAGTGTACTTAAGTGTGTAAAGAAACATAGGCATGCAAGTGTACTCTCTTTTAAGTAGCCTATATTTAAGTGGCCTTTTATTTAATTAAATCCATTGCATCATGTATGTCTCAATATCGAAGAAAAGATATGTTGCTACTTCAATTTCATTGTGACTTTAAACGCATTTTTCAAAATTAATTTCTTTAGGATAAAACTTTAACAATGATAATGATAATAATAATACCAAGTGTATCTTTAATGAGAAAAAAAAAAATAAAAAAATAAAAACATGACCCCTACAGTTACCCAAGTGTGAACATGTTAATGATATAAATCTCACCCAATTCTTTGGAAGGAAATTCAATACAGCATTTGCCTCCTTGACGCTTGCCTAAAAGTCTAATCTCTCTCTCTTCTGTGAATATTCAGGAGCAGGAAATTAACTTAATGATTTCATGCCAGTCTAACGCACAGAGGGCTGTGTGCCTGGAGCAGCTACTCCCCATGAGAGAGGAAGATAAACCACACAGACTGCATGGACCAATTAGGTGGATCTTTTATTATAAATTAAGCAAGGTAAATGCCAGTCAGGACCTAAAATGTTCTTCGAAAATAGCAGGAGGAGCAGATATTTGCTTCATTTCCCCTTTCCAGCTGCTGTAATGTCGTAATAACGTTAAGCAGCTCCCAGTTGACAATTTCTCATCGACCGTCACAGTCCTGATGGTATCTCCTAAATAAGCTTGACTGGAGGAAGAGAGAGAGGATCTGCTCCACATCTCCACAAATTCTAACAGGTGGAGGAATGCATTCCCATTATCTCCCCTCAGCAGGTGGATATTTAAGGGACTACTTCTGTTTTGTCTCAACCTTTATTTTACCCTAAAGGGTTCCTCAATGAAAAAAAAAATAAAAAAAGCATTTATGAGAATCATGACAACAGGGGTCCTAATCTGTCCTTTCAAAGTCATGTTATCTTTAGATGGAAAATGTCAGTGCAGTGTCAAGTGTCATCTGTGTGGGATACTTGAGTCAGCCGCTGCCATGCGAGACCCTACAGTGATGGGACTGACATTACTGAATCATAACATTCAGAGTTTTCAGAGATTCAGACCGAGCTATTGTGTGATGGGCTCAAAAAGTGCACACTCAAATCAAATGTGCCTGAATCATTGATCTCTATTAGTACTTTGGCGCTTCATCAGCTGATGGTTTTACATTAATGACAAGTCACAGGTAAATTTAGTTGTTTTCACCTAAAGTTCACTCAAAAATGAACTACTATATAATTCTGTATTCTGTTCCAACTCGTTCCAGACCTGTACGACTTTCTTTCTTCTGTTGAGCATCTTAGTGTTTTGTTGTTGTTGTTGTTTTGCACCCATGAAGCAATTTTTTTTATTATTATTTCTATTCTATTATAGTTTTTAATAATATTTTGAATTAACTTTTATATTTTCAGTTTACTTTTAATTTTAGTTTAATTTTTGTAATTTTGTTATATGCTTTTGTCATTTTTATTTTGTATTAGTTTTTAATTTTAGTTTTTAGTAAGGTCTAATTTTATTTTTCAGTTTTAGTTTTAGTTCAGTTTTAGTTATTTATTTCCGTTTTTGAGTTATTCAACTTTAACATATTTTATAAATGTTTTTTTTTTTTTTTTTTTTTTTTGATTTATGATTTTCATGTAGTTTACATTTTTATTTATATTATTTTGTTTGGTTTTGTTTTTGTTAATGATAATAACGATAAATGAATGTCATTGGTTTGGACCATTAGAGACATTCTTCAAAATATCATCAAATATCATGTTCAGAAGAAGAAGAAGAAGAAGAAGAAGAAGAAGAAGAAGAAGAAGAAGAAGAAGAAGAAGAAGAAGAAGAAGAACACTATACAGGTTTGGAATGATGTGAGGGTCAGTAAATAATTTTTCAAGAATTTTCATTTTTGGGTGAACTATGCCTTTAATTTGACTGCTCATTAAATGTTTATGTTGCTGCATTCCTCCTTTGTAAGTTGCTTTGGATAATAACATCTGCTACATAAACAGAAGGTCATTTTTTAAGAACGTGAACTTTTCAAATAATTTTTTCAGTACCTTCTGTTGCTTACATATTCTTATGTGCCCTGTTTTAGAGATGAAGAGTTGAAGAGATCCTAGAGGATGAGAAGGGCCTGACCATCAATCATAGATGACTGTAGATAAAAAGGAATATATTTTCTGAATGATCTGAGACTGAAAATGCAGAGTACATAGTGGCCTTGCATGCCAAATCTTTATGCATGTGTTCGTATTGTACTGATATAGTGTCAAGCTATATATTACCTTATTACCAGCCCAGTGAAGCAGTTATGTTTAGAGATTCTGATTTAAGCCAGTAATTATATATACATTTTTTTTTATGTTGTCTGGTAGAATAAAAATAAAGAATAAAATATTAAATACTAAAATTAAACATTTAAATGTTAAATGTGAATCATACATTACATTTAAACAGTGTATAGTGTTATTATTAGTGGTATTTTTAGTGTTTACTTTAAGTGTGATGTTATTTTTATATTAGTTATATTATACTATTATTTGAATTAACTATTCTATATTCTCAGTTTAAATTTTAGTAATTTTCTTATTTTTTATTAGTTGTGCTTTTCTGTTATTATTTTGATTATTTTTTTGTTTACTAATATTTATATTTAGCTTTTTTTTTAAGTTTTACTAATTTTAGTCCTTCAACTTACATCAGTATGCTGTATAAGGCGACATTTCAAATTTTCATTCAAGTTTTAAGTTCAAGTTTTTCGATATGCATTCAATGTAAAATATATTTAATATGTATTGACCAGAAACCAATATGGTGCTAGTATACAATATCATGTATCCTAAATTCTGTTCATTTTTAGAAATATTCATTCACATTTAAACAATATCAGATTAGAGGACTAGGAGTGCTATATAAAATCCACTGTGCTGCAGTTCCAATAACCAGAGGTCTAAACCTTGAATCTTATTATATCATATTTTATAGTTTCTTAGTATGTCTCCAAAGTAGCTTTTCTTTCATGTGGAAACCAAAGGGGGGTGCCAAAGTGGAGACTGGATGTTCAGTAATCCCATCTCAGCAGATTATGATCGAGAGCAAAAACCCATCTAGACAAAATGAAAGTCTTCAGCTGAGGCACAGAGGTTTCCAGGGTGAAAAAGAAAAAAAATCCCAGACTGACATTACCGGCAAACAGAAGTGAGAGTAAAGAACAGGGCAGCTTGTCATGTCAGTAGCAGTCAAACACAGATTCCTGGCAGCAAGGCTTTTTTATGTGTGAAGTGTCTGTGAAGCATCAGGGGGTGAATCTGGCAGCGGGAGGTCGGACTGTGAGCAGATGATGAGTCTGTATGTGTGAGTGTCCGTGTAATAGAACTGCCCTCTAATAACCTTGCAGATTGCTGATGTTATGATAGAAAGTGAGCTCATATTATCCTTGTGAATCCATGTGAATGGGCCTTTGTCTTTATAGTTGCTTTACTCTGCTATTCTTATAACATAAAAACAATTTTTAAAACTTTATGCCTGTTCACACAAAGAACAATAACTATAAAACGAAAACTATATTATCATCCACACTGACACACAATAAAATAAAATGATTGTCTTCTGCTTCAAATTCTAAAGCTCTTATAAAGCAAGATAGATTCAGGTTGACTGTCATTGTTTTTATCATTCATCAGCAATTCCAGCAATATGGTTTCTCTGTTAGTGTAATAGTTATGTTGTGGACTCTCCCAGCAAACACTGAATGTTCCCATAACGATCCCGTTCCTGTTTTGTTATTTTTCATTATGTTCTCTGTTGGTTAATAGTTTTCATAAGAAAAAGCTAACGTTGGGTTTTTCAAACCTGAATAGAAAGTGCCCTAACTACCAAACTAAACCAAATCTGGGCCATTCACACCAAAAACGATAACTTAAGATAAGTGTTCACACCAACACATGATGACTTTTTTTATATATATATATGTCTGCATTGCATTTCTTATTGTATGCCACTTTTAAATGATCTAACAGATTCTGATTGGCTGTCAATGAAAAAAATCATTCTGAAAGTGATTCCAGTTCTATTTCTCTTTGTGTCGTTATCGTTATAGTTGTGTTATTGACTCTCCCAGAAAACACAGAACGTTCCCCTAAAGTTTTTATTTATTATCTTTTGGTTATTTTTTGTTTGTTCCCACTTCCCAGAACAAAGCAAGGAGTTCCCTAGAGCATTCTCTGATGTTTTTTTTATTTTATTTTTATAATCAAAAAACAACCTTCCCATAATGTTCTGGGAACCAAAAATTGTTAGCGGGGCTGCTATTCTTTTACACTTAGAACTGTTTTGAACACTATATTTATATATTTTGTTATACCCTTACGAAAAAGACGTTTATTCAAGAGTGCTATTAGTATACTTCTTTTAAACTAAAAACAGGAAAGTATGCTTTTAGTTTACTTTTTATGTACTTCTCAGAAATGGGCTTTATGTACTCCGCAGAAATATACATAATATGACATTTAAGTATACTTGACTTATATTTACAAAAAGTCTAAATATATTTGAGCTATACTTGTTCTCCTAGAATCTGTGTTTTCATTGTTATATGGTAGAGGGCGCTAGTACACATCTTCTGCACAGAAAAAAAAAACACAAGTGAAGAAGAAAAAGAAACAACAGATACTAACACATGTAACACTATCATCTGACATGAAAAAAGCATCAAAACTGTAACATTATGGAATAAACCGATAAAGAGGTAATAATTACAGTCAAGCTTTGGGGTGTTGATTGAATCCATCTACGTTTGGATTATCATTCTGAATCCAATTCATATTCTTTTTTCAGCTTTTTGTTCAAAATGTTATTTCTTTATTTTTTTTTTAATGAAACTTACCCACATTAAAGTGTTTAAAAAAAGAAGCTAGAATATTTTGTTGTTGTTGTTGTTGTTTGCGATAGTATACATTTTTTTTTTTTTGTATTTTTTTTGTTTTTGTTTTTTCATATAACAAAATATATACAAATTAAAACCTAAATATAGGGAAAGAGTAGTATTCTTAAAGTATGATGTAAAGTTCATGTAAAGAAAACTTATGAGTATACTTGCAGTATAAAACTACTAAACTAGTAGTTTACTGAGACTATACTTCAAAGTGTACAAAGTATTTTTTTATTAGTATGTTGTTATACCTATAAGTTCACTTTTAGTATAACTGCAGTACAAACTACAAACATAGAGGTTAACTAGTTTGCTACTGTTATACTAAAAGTTTACTTTTATATACTAGAAAGTGGGCAAATTTAGTCCCAAGAGTATTGAAACAGTACTTACAAGTATACTACTAGAACACTGATATTTGTATACTTGCTACATAAAGTATACTTAAAAATATACTTGAACTTTACTTAAGTATACTTAATAAAATAAATCTGAAGTATACTACTTTTTGGTAAAGGTAGTTAAGGCCTGTTCACATCAAAAACGATAACTATAAAGGTAAACAACTATATTAGCATCCAGACCAATGCATGATAATGTTCTGTTTTTATAAGTGCACTGCAGTTTGTCGTTTGCCCCTTTAAATGTTCTAGCTCTTTAAAGCAGGATGGATTCTGATTGACTGTCAATGAAAACATGTTCTGAAAGTGATTGTTCCTTTGAGCCATTATCATTATAGTTGTGGACTCTGCTATTCTTTTAAATATCATTATAGTTATTGTTTTTGGTGTGAATACACCTTTTCACTCTGAGTGAACATTTTGGTTCTTCTCATCTGAGGCAGGTAAACAAGATCAGAATTCAACCAAACTATGGTTTAAAGTCATTACGTCAGCATTGCAATTAGAAGGGAAGGAGGACGAAAGAATTTCATTCAATTCAGGTCAATTTCATGTCTATAATATTAAATATGGGGGTGAAGCCGAAGATGACAGGAAACAGATTATACAATTATCTGAGCTGCTACTTAAAGGTGGGGAAAGAAAATTGCCTGTAGCCTTAACAACATAGACTATCATTAATTATACCTAAAAGGAATTTAACTACCAAATGCTTTTTAAAGACATTCTTATTGCTCCCACTAACGAAATGCCCAGCAAAGTAGGTGCTTTTAGGAGGGATAAGCATTTAATCACATGATAAATCAAACTGCGGCTTCTTAATGGTGTATAGGCCAGGGGTTTCAGCCCTACAAAGAGGCAGAGAGCTTTACTGACACCAAGTGGCCGTCACACAAATGTCCCCTCATAACCCTCAACCATCACCTATAGTAGGCCTATGTCTCACCCTCTAACTGCTGTAGCAACTGGAGCTTTACCAAGAGAGATGCAGTCCTTCATGCTTTACAATATCTGGTGTAGCAATGCTGCACTCTATCAGTAAAAGCATGCGGAATCTTGCAATAAAACTATTGTAGATTATGTAAAGTAATAAAACGTGTGTATTAACAGCTGAGTTGCATTTCTTTGATATTGAACATATCTTCAAGAATCTTGCAGAAATGCTGTTGGGGGATTTTTGTGACGCGTTTTTCACCTTAGTGTTTGGTGCCCCCTGCTGGATCTTTACACGATTTGTTTAAAGACATGATTATGATCTATGAAATAATGACGATTAGATCAATAGACATTCAAATTAAAACCCTTATATATTTAAATCCTCAATAAACGGTTATGTTCCTATAAACATATCATAAACACATTTAGGTTGGGTAGAATGCTAGGGTTGTTCACATATATTAGAGAGAACACACAAAAGGGAAATTATTGTCAAGGTAGGCTGCATAAAAGCCAAGTAGGCTAATGCAAGGCCTTTATACAAACAGTTTTGTTGTATTGTTTTAATCAACACGTTGTTTATTATTTCAGCCGCCTGATTAAAGGAAGATCAACTTGAAAAGTTCCGCTGGAAATGACAATTA
>NC_056594.1:8239917-8334917 GCF_018340385.1 Cyprinus carpio | reverse complement strand
AAACGTGACCAAACGTGCCATTTACCCAGGATACGTCCTGGCCAGGATTTGTATATTGCCTAAAATATCCACGTTTTGGCTTTGTTTGCGCTGCGCAGACCAATTGTTGTAAAACAAAGTACCATGAGAGCTCTAGAAAGCAGACAACTTCTTGTGCTTTTGAATCACTCTCACGGTACTTTGATGTCATACACCGGTCGGTATGCTCAGTGCTGCTTCAAGTCCAACACTAATATGTACACGTTTTTGCATCATTTTGACCGTTCTCTGTAGATCCCACCTTCTCACACACCACGACTGGTCGATTACGTACAATGTCTGCGTGTTATTGGTCAACCGATCATTACCTTCATTAAGTATGAAAACAGAAAACCTGGATATTTTAGGCAATATAGAAATCCTGGCCAGGACGTGTCTTGGGAAAATGTCACGTTTGGTCACCCTATCATAAGATTTGAATCAGACTGCTCTGGTCATGTAGTATGTTTGGCTTTGCATGCAGCCCAAAGAACAACTACTGTAAATAGAAAGACATGTTTTCTTGATTTAAAAGTGCACGTATATGGCTCGAGTGTTTATAGGCATAGAGTGAAAGCCACTAAACTAAAGTTTGATTTCATGGGATTGTTGCACTTTTCTTTTCAATGGGGGTAGTGCTTCTGTCTCATTTTTATTTACAGGAACTCATGCTCTGTTTCTGTTTACACACAAGTACATATTGAGTTCTTTGGTATTTAGTTTATCTCTGGATTGAAAATACATGTCCAAATATTGTTAGACATCTGTTGGTTTAGTAAAATTTTACAGTTACTGACCTTTAAAGACAGAGTTTAATTATCTACAAATGTGCATTGTTTTTGCAAAAAAAAAAAAAAAAAAAAAAAAAAAAAAAAAAAACTATGAGTTTCAGTAAGGTTTGCAGAGATAGATATCTTAAACCACATCCTATTGCAAGAAAAAGAAGAAAAAAAAAAAACTCATTCTGTCTGCTGTATAGGCATTATTCAACAGCAGTTCCTGAATGAACAAAACCAGAGAAAATAGAAAAGCAATGTGACCAGTCACTGGAGCAGAATCCTGAATAAATGATTCCCTTATTCAAGGCCTTCAGGGTTGTGTAGGGTTCATAAGGGGCCAGTCGTCCTCTCTGAAGCCCTAATTCAATCAGAACACTGTTTAGCAAACACAGCTCCTTTTAAAACAAAACGGAGCTGCCATTGCAAATGGCAAATGAGCCATTTTTACATTATATACAAGAAGCTAAAGCAGCTAAACAGCTGACATTGTTACTGTAGCTTTTGTGAGTTGCAATTGCTATAGCTTATTGCTTAATCAGAGACCTGAAACTGTTATTTATGTATTTATTTATTTTGCAGGTAGTATTAGGGGGTGGGACATTCTCATTCTAGAGAACATTTGATTGGATGAAAATCTGTGTATTTCAGTCATGACCTGAGCATATTTTCTTTTTGCGTTTCTTTGTGTTGATTTTGAATTCAAATATGATAAAATGTGTTGCTTAGAAGAACAATAAGATAAAAAGATAGTGAACACATCTTTCTATTATCTTTGCTGAATGCAAAAACAAACATACAGAGCGCTCTGGCCAGTGTAGTCGATTCATCAATGAATGACTCTTCTGATGTGTTGAACTTTGTGAATAACGGGTGTGCCAGTGTGTTATAGTTTCAAATTGCACACGAATCACCATTATTTTTTTGGCTTCTAGAGAGACTGTTAGATGCATTTTTTTATTTGATACATATGTCAGTTAAATGATTAATTACTTGGGTATAGTAAAAGTGTTTGGTATTTTTGACAAGCTTTACGTGTAAAACTGGTTATTGATCAATAAAGATAAAAAGGGGAGGATTGGGTTGTTAAATTGTCAGAACATTGTTAAAGGGACAAATGCTGTCCGGGAACAACCAAGATTGTTTTTCATGATGCTGCTTGTTTCATGATGAAACACAATGCCGGTATCATTGCTTGGCAAAACCAAGCCTTGACATGAACATCTTGCTTGTCAAAATAATTAATAGAGGCATTGTATTCACATAATATGCTGGGGTAAAACTGGATGTTGGGAAAGTGACATCATTTTGCAGAGAAGCCAAAAGGTCATCTGTGAAGCAAACATTCGAATAGTTCAACAGAATTTAAATCAGGAGTTGAATCTAGGCATGGGCCGGTAAGAGGTTTTGACGGTATGATAACCTTAACCAAAACTATCACGGTTTCACAGTATCACGGTATTGTTGTTACAGCTCTGAAATGTGTTGTTTTTAAATGACTGGGTAAAAAAAATATATATATATTTTTTTTCCCGCTGGACACAATATATATTTTTTTTGAGCAACATACAGAACATTAGAAACAGTAGAATTAGTTAATTTTTTTTCTTTGATTTGTTTCCTAAAAAGAAAAAAATTAAAGACTGACATCTTTATTTAACCTAAATCTGTAATTATAGTTACTTAATTTTAGTTATATAAATCATATACATATCATTTATATCATTTCATATAATTTAGTTATATAATAATAATCATACACATAATTTGATTTAATAACCCAATTTGAAGCAAAAACAGAATGTTCTGACAAGCTTTGTGAAATTATACCACATAAACTTTTCAGGAGATAGTCAACTTCCCTCAGAAATACATCCATATAAACCTCCAAATCAATATTGAGGATTTTCTTTCAATAGTTTGTGCATCATGAACAGTGAGTGATCTGCCTGCTACAGTATTTTTCTCTGTGCGTCCGTCTTCAGCGTCTTTGGTCTGTGTTAATGGGCGTTAACAGACTTCATATTATCACATAAATGACACTGTGCAAGTCCAGAACAGAGAGTTGCAATAAGGCAAAAAATAGCCGGTTGCCGATCGCATAAAGGCCAAACTATATTTCAGCCATCCGCGCACCGTCGGCATTATGTTATTTTCGTCATCAAGAGGGCTCTGCGCAAGACGGAAAGGAACGCTGAATGTGAAGTGTACCTCCTTAAGTTCGGCCATCCTACACACACGTGACTGACCGTTCGCAGGAGGAGGAGGGGTCAGTGTTACTCTCTACACTGCACTCAGCCCAGATTCCTACTATTTCAGTCTTTGAGGAGACATGGAAAACAGCGCATACCGCAGGAACAGTATAACGGAAAATATTAGTGGTTTTGAAACCGTGACATTTTCAAATCGCGGTATACGTTGAAACCGGTAATCGGCCCATGCCTAGTTGAATCAGGACCCATCCCTGATAAAGACAGGCATCATGCATAGTTTTGTTCAATGTTTTCAATAATGAGGTCATGTCAAGCAACTTGTGACTCAAAAATTTGACTATAGCAAGTGAAAGATGAACGTGGGACAAGATACCATCAAGTTTAATTGGATTTAACCAAGAGGGCACCTTTGTGTTGAAAAGATACTGACATCAAACATTGGTGTCAAAAAACAGGTCATAAATGCAAATCAAACTGACATCAAAAACCTCACGTCCATTTGACATCCACACACTGCTGTTCTTTCGACCGCCAAAATAATGACACAAAAGCAACGCAATGAAAGAAAACTTTTATTCAACTAACTTGAAATCAGTAATGTAAATGTAAATTTAAAAAGAAATGCACCTTTTCTGATTGGGAACAAAGACTGCAGAACAACAGATGAATAATTACTGACGTTAGTCCAAATCACGATCTGAATTTGACTAGCTGTGCAGCGCTACTTCCTGATTGTTTATTAATTCAAAATTGGCCAAATTCGGTGACATTCTGCATTATACAATGAATTGTGGTTTTATGCCTGGATTCCACAGTTGCTTCTGTGTTGTCTGCATCGCAGAAATCACAGGGCTCTAGATATATGGACAGTGTAGCCGAGAAACGAGTTTTAACTGCAAAAATGGAGTACAACTACCAAGTGAAATAGTGGCGTGCCATGGATTAACCACACACACAAACAAGTGATTGTGTGTCATGCACTTGCCAAACTGTGTTGCATGCATGCTACAGTGGTAAATGTATTTTTTTTCCTACCACGTGGTACCGACATGCATACACAAAAACTACCAGAAATAGTCACAGCACAAAGTTGTTAAAAGTTAAAGAGTTAAAAGTTACCCTACATAACTTGTTTAACATTACATGACATGCACCCACCTGAGAGTGACAGAACATGAGCTGGACACAAGGTTACGGTTTGTTTTATGATTGTCAATGCTTTTGCAGCAGACTGTCACTACTAGCATAGCGCCATTTACAGCTGTGGTGTTAAACAGCAGAGAAAGCCTTATCATTGAATGGGAATTAGAAAGGACATAAGTGTGTGGATGTGGAATGGATATCAAGTTTCTGACATCAGTTTGATTTGGATATTTGACCTGTCTTTTGGCATCAATGTCTGATGTCAAATTCAGGTCTTTTGAACATCATTTGCCCAGTGGGACACGTTTCAAAAGGAGATGTGGCAAATCAATGCTGTCCGAGACCCCAGTTCAGAAAAAATAAAAATAAAAATTCTATTTAAACTTGATCAGGCTGACAGAGAATTAATTTTTTGGGACGTGACCCTTCAGTTTAGAACTTGTTCAAGTGTACACATAAACAGCCTGTGTGAGCAAGAGTTTATTTCGCCGTTTTTGTTTTGTGGGATTTTGTGTTTTGGTCTGATTGGAAAGTCTGGAGTGCAGGTCCCCAACAGATTAGCGTGGCGTCGTTGTAAGAAAAAATGATTTTAAGGAGGAACCACGAGTCACTTTTTCATTCTGTAGGTGTAGACATTTCTCTCTCTGTCTCTCTTTCTCTTTCTTTCACCACACTACTCTTTCCTCCTCTTGTCTTTTCTCTCTTTCACAATCCTCATTTTTTTTCACTCTTTCTGTCTGCCTCTTTCCTGTGTACTTCCTGTTTCTGTTTCTCACTTTACACTAAATTTACAAAATAATTTACTTTCACATTTTTACATTCCAATCTATCATGTCTTGGAAAATTATTTACTCACCCACCTCAGGTCTTTCTAAAACTGTATGACTTCATACTGATCACTGTTTTCTATGCAATTACAATAAACAGACTTCTTACAAGCTTCAGAAAAAGGTTGCAAAAAAGTGTCAAAAAGTGGTAGGTACAAATCTTTTGTAATACTCCCAGCCTTCTGAAGTCATATGATTCCACTGTGTGAAAAACAGGTTGAAATTTAAGTTGTTACTAAAAAAAACAAAACAAAAACAACAACTTTAAAAGTAGGATCATTTCAGGTAAATCAGTCGATTCTGTTTACAAAATCAGTCTGAATGGTTCATTTATGAAATTGACAGATTCTGTTAGAATTCAACTCACTTCAGTAGCAGTGATTCTCACATGAACACCAGTGGGAAGATTAAAATGTTGATTATCTCAAATAATGATAACTTCAGTCTGTTCCTCTGACTATTCAATTGCATGTCTCACACAATAGATTCACGAGTCGTAAGAACCACTTTTGATTTAAATATTTATGGTGCGTTTGAGTTGTTTTTGAAACTTGAAAGCTCTATTCTTCTCCATTCTATGTAAATGCATGGAAAAGAGCAACCAGCACAGTCTTCAAAATATATATTTTTATGTTCCACAGAGTAAAGAAAGTCATACAGGTTTGGAATTACATAAATGAAGACAGAATATTTATTTTAGGCCAAACAATTCTTAACGGTTTGCTACTGAAAACCAGTTTGGTTATGCCATTTTTCAAGTTTCCAAATGCCATTTCATTAAACATCACTGAAGCATCACATTGTGTGTGTAGAGAGGCTGGCTAACAGAGACCACTGCCTCCTACTTTGAGCGCTCATGATTTTGCCTTCCATCTCTGCTTTTTCTTACACATGTCCTCGCCAATGTTCGCTTTTCTTCCCCAGTCTTCTGTTGACCGTTTCCTCTTTTCATGTTTAGCTCCCCTTCCTCCTCTCTCCTTCACAGAGTCAAAAGGGAAGTAGGAGATTTTGACCATAGCAGACTCAGCAGTGCCTTTAGTTCCCTATGTAGTCACAAACCCCTCTCCAGAAGATCTAGTAGAGGTTAGTTGACAGTCCAGAGATATTTATCTACCCCACAAAACCTGCAGCCATGTAAGTATCAGTCTACCTGATCTGTAGTGAGATTAACTGTTCATTGTTTTTTAACGAGAATATTGGGGAAGTAACATTATATTTGTCCTCCTTATAATGGTATTAGCAGTAGTTTTTGCAGAAGCACTATTAAAGGCATTAATAGTAACATGAATATTAATGAAATATGATAAATATTAATAAAAGTGCTATGTTCTGTCATATTCAAGATCATATGCCAGCTGGGTGAACATCTGGGGCAGATTTAATCTTGATTTGTTGCCGGATCTTAGCAGATCTTTGTTTGACATTTTAGACATGTATAGACAAGTGATGCATGGTGATTTAGTAATGCTCGATAGTGGTTAAGTTCTCAAAATGTATTAGAACGTAGACATACTAGACTTTGATGTTTAGCAGAGTAGATTTGATTTCATGTGATTTGTATATTTTCTGTACAGTATAGATCAGAGGATTGGGTGCTATATTTGATTCGATGTGAATTTAAAATGTGTACAGCCAACAAAACATTGAAAATACGTTTTACCAAAGGTTTCCAAATATAGAAACTCCAGAAAACATTGGTTGTGAAAATCAGATGTGACCTATGTCATTGAGATACAACCTACTGAACAGACTGTACTTCATTCCCAGCATCCACATGGACCTGGAAAACATGGAAATACCAGGGAATTCAAAATAATAATAATAAGTCTAATTTCCAGTCCTAAAAAAGTCATGGAGATGAATAGAATCATTAAAAAACCATTGAAAAGTCATAAAAAAGTATTTTGTCATTATGTATTTTTTCTAATTATGCTCAGTATTGCTTCAGTCTTTGTGAGTGCAGTCTCTATAATATGATTTTTAACATTCCTCATCTAGTCATCTTTAGGGTTAGGGTTAGTTACACATAAAGGTAAATAAAAAATCATGGAAATGTGGGAACACTCCAAGCCCTTATTTTGTGTATGTCAAATTAAGCTATGGAAAGCTGTGAGATGATGAGATGAGATTCCAGAAGCAAGTACTTTGTCTGTCCACAATGAATATGTTTCATGAATATCTCCACAATGAATCATATTTAATATACAGTTATTTTACAGTATTGTTGAAAAGTTTGGGGTCCTTAATTTTTATTTTTTTTCTTTAAGAAATTACTTTTATTCAGCAAGGAGACATTGCATTGTTAAAAATTGAATAAATGTAAAAACATTTATAATATTAGAAAAAAATGACAGTTTCCACAGATATATTAAGCAGCACAATTGTTTTAAACACTCATATTAATAAGAAATGTTTCTTGAGCATCAAATCAGCATATTAGAATGATTTCTGAAGGATAATGTGACTCTTAAGACTGGAGTAATGATTTGCATCACAGGAATAAAATTTTAAAACATACTCAAATAGAAAACAATTATTTCAGATTGTAATAATATTATACAGAAGCACACAATAGTAAATGTGGAGGAGGGATATGAAACAATGGGAGGCAAGTCTAACCGTGTTGCATTATTGCATCATATTTGGTTAGGACATTATGTGAAACATTTTTGTATGTTTGAGTGTTTTGTAAGCTGATTTTTACATGATTTATGCATTTATATGATAAAATTCCTATGATGGACTGGCCATCTATCCAGAGTGTTTGCTTGCCTTGAATTTTTTAAGTTGAAAATGTTTTTATTTTAATCTCTCCCTTAATAATTAAAAAAAAGCCTAACATTTCACATTCTGCTACCAAATGCTAATTTTAGTAGATGATTAAACTTAACATACCAGCCTGACTAAATTAGCCTAATTCATAAAACACAAAGTCAAAGATTTAATTGTGAATTTTTGCTTGATATTACTAATATAAAGTCTGTTTTTCTTTTTTCCCCTCACCGTTCTCTCTCCCTATCTGTGTGTCTGTGTGTGTCTTACTGTTGTCCTGTTTGTGTGTTCCTATGCATTCCGGCCTGTGCTGTATGTGTTTGTGTGTGAAGGAGAGGTCCGCGGCCTGCGGGGGGATGACATGCATGTGTCCAGGCATTTAACATCATTGAGGACTTTAAGACTAGTAGGCTGCCCTCCGCCAAGCCATGATGGACATTCTGGTAACTGGCCCTTTTCTATCATTGCTGTTTGTTTTAGTGGTGGTTTATTTGCGTGAGTGGATTGAAGAGTGTTTTGATGTGCTTTGTTCATTTTGGTACCTGTGATGTCCTGATAAGATACTGATGAAAACAGGTCCACACGGAATTTCATTTTTAAAAAGAACCTTTCAGTGAACAGTTCTTAAAAGAACCCTTTTTCTTAGTTTGAAGAACATTTTAATAATCTAAAGAGGCTTTTTCCATTATAAAGAACCTTTTGTGAAAATGAAATGTTCAGTGGATGTTAAAAGTTCATAGATACTATAGAAACACAGAGACCAATAAAGAACCGTTACTTTTAGAGTGGAATTGGAATGTCCATAATTCACAAAGTCCCCTTGCTCTCATGTCGTTTCAACCCTGTATGAACTGTGGAACTTAAAATATATTTTGAGAAAATACAATGGAAGTCAAAGGTCACCAAAATTTGGTTACCAAAATTCTTTAAAATGTCTTATTTCATGTTCTGCGTAAGAAAGCAATGTGAAGGAGAATAAATGATGACAGAATTTTCATTTTTGGGTGAACTATCCTTTTAAATGTTTTGCATAATTTGATAAAGATACCAGAGTGAAGCACCTCCAGCTCAGTCTGCTGCACTTTACCAAGTTTAACTCCATTCCAGAGATTTTCCCTACAAAATCATTGAAGAAGTGTGAAACATGTCTGCAGACTACGTCTGGTCCTGGATAAACCCATATATCAGCAAACCTCCTGATGTTTAGCATTATTTGTATTTTCTTTTCTTAACTGACAAAGCTTTTTGTGTATAATACTTGAGAGAAGAATTCTGATTGTCGCTGGAGTTGTTTGCAGCGTGCAAACTCCTCTTTTGCTCAAGTCTCCTTTCCTCTCGGTTCCTTAACTTTGTTCTCTTCACCTCACCTCTCGCCTAATCTTTTCTCGTCTCCTCTCATTCCATCTGGTCTCCTCTGCTTTACTATCCTCTCCTTTTTCATCTTTTTTTTTTATTTTCCCCTTTCCTTTCCTATTCCACACACAGAAACACACACCAATTTATTAGAACCTCCTATAAACTTATTTTAAGTGAGCCTAAATTAAGCTAATTATAATTATTAAATCCTTAAAGACATATTTTGACATGTTTGTATTTTAATTTAAGCTCTTGACAGTCACTTCTCAAATCACACATACACTCACACACTTCCTTGGCTAGTCCCGGTCTATCAGTGCTCAACGAACAGCAGAAGAGAACAAGAGATCCAGAGATCTTCATCAAGAGACAAAGACTGCTGGAAAGCTGAGACAGCATGAGAGACAGAAAGTCAGCAGAGGGAGAGAGTGATAAGTCACATGATTCATGGCCAGTCTGCCATGGCATCTGGATAAAGTTAGAGGAAAGCAAGATTTAGATCTAAAAACAGACAAGCAGACAGACATTCATTCTGTGTGTGTGTGTGTGTGTGTGTGTGTGAGAGAGAGAGAGTGTTCTAAAGGAGTTTTCCTCTTGTCTTTAATGGCACAGAGAAGCTTACTCATATCTCCAGCAGTTTATTTAGTCGCATATCTTTCTGCAGAGCTCCTCCCAGCTCCATAGGTTAAAGATTGACTCATATATTTATATATAAAGCTGAACATCAGTGCACATTCTCTCTCTCCCTCCCTCCCCCTCTGCTGGGTTAAGTTTCTTGCCCTCAGGAGATCCCTGAGTTTCTCACGCTTGATGCCAGGTTGGGGGTGCTCTGTGCTAGTGCTCTCAAGCTTGTTGGTTTTGATACTCCTTTTAGAAAACAACCGGCTATGTCTTTTTTAAAAGGGATGGAGGTGGTATAGCCTAGTGGATCTGGGCTGCTTTCCAAAAAGCTAAGGGTTCCAGTCTTACATGGATTGATTCACGGTCGACGTGTTGGTGTGCTGTAGTGATCTTGCATGAACTTTGTGGGCTATGTTTGGAACAGAATGCTAGTGTACTGAATACTGCACAGTATACACTGTATACTGAGAAGTTCTTTTACTGGAATCATGTGGTCAAGGTTTAGCTAGTTAGCATGACCCTGTTAGCCCCTGCAGCTAGATATAGGGCCCTATGAAATCTGTTTAGTTTTTTTCCCCTAAATGCCTTTTATTTTGTTATTTTTTTCAAAATCATTTTTTTTTTTTTTTCATTACAACATACATTTTTCTGGATTCCGTTTTTTTTTTTTTTTTTTTCAGTTTGAAATTTTCTGGACTAATTTCAGTTTTATTAATCAAAAGCATGTATAATTAATTGAAATCATGAAACACAATTTAATGACAATTTAAAAACCATACCTCCATCATAATTGATTTAAGACAAATGTGGGCTTAATTACTATGTAAATACAGCCATTAATGACTTTTGAATTATGTTGCATATAATGTTAAATAAACAAAGCTATAGACTGTGAAATGAATTATTTCCTGTTTTAAAGGGTTACTCCATCCCAAAATGAAAATTTTGTCATTAATCACTTACCCCCATGCCGTTCCAAACCCGTAAAAGCTTCGTTCATCTTCGGAACACAATTTAAGATATTTTGGATGAAAACAGGGAGGCTTAAGTCTGTCCCATAGACTGCCAAATAAATAACAGTGTCAAGATCCAGGAAAGTATGAAAGACATCTTCAGAATAGTCCATCTGCCATCAGTGATTCAACCGTAACGTTATAAAGCAACGAGAATACTTTTTGTACATGAAAATTTTTGTACAACAAAAATAACGACTTTATTCAACAATTCCTCTCCTCTGTGTCTCTCCAAATCAGCGTAGCGCCATTTTGGCAAATCTGAGCAGTACGCAGGCGGCTTACACTCTTCTGTGTCAGCCGCTCTGTGCTGATGTGTTGTTTGCTTTCAAACCAAAGCGTAAATATTAGCAAAAAACATATCCTTGTGGTGCTGCTGACGAATGAAGCTTTTACAGGTTTGGAATGAGATGGGGGTAAGTAAATAATAACAACATTTTCATTTTAGGATGGAGTATCCCTTTAAGGTGAGGTCACATTTACATTTGTAAAGCGAAATTCCACAGGAGAAATGCAGCCATTTCAACAGGAATCTGTGTGATCTGGAATTTCTCATGAGGGATGCTGGATACATGAGGCGAAACAATTTCCCAGATGGATTTCACATCAGATTTAAGTTAGTTAAACTTTAAACCTGAGAATTCACCATGTTGACCAACATAAAGCTGTGAACTTGTAAACTAATTTCCTCAAAGCCTTGACTTGTACCTGTACCCCCTGACTGCTGCAACATGTTCCAAATTGCGCTGAATTCAACATTAAAAATATAGTTAAGTAGTTTTCTAATTTTCTAATATTTCTGTTAAATTTGGTAATAATTGACTATTGTTAATGTCTTAAAGTGCCCCGTTATGACATTTTTTTTAAGGTTCCTAATGTTGTTTTGGAAGTCTCCTACAACAGTTTTACAAGGTCAAAAAACACTTTATACATTTAATAATATACATTTAATTTCATTGCATTTGTTTTGGACCCCCCCTTCCGTGTTGGAAAATATGAACATCAATTATTAATCATACTTACAGGTCGAGTTTTTAGAGGAGCAATCTGGTCCAAATAAACTGGGCACTGATCCATCTTTCAAGAGCAAGCGCTTTGTGAATCGCACGTTGAACTCCCCAAGATTAGAGAAACAGTCATCAATAAAATGAAGGGAACACAACAAAAGATTGGAGTTTTACTGCTGTGGTAGCGTTGAAAAATGAACGTCAACCACAGATTTTTTGGAGCCACGTCATTTGGAATTGAAAATAAAATGAATTTATTTTCACAGCGTAGGACACAGCATCTGTTACATTGTTTGAGGGTGGGGTCCAGTTGTTTATGGCCACCAATGTAGAACATAGACGGGCATTATGCAAAAGTGTTACCCAGTGCCATGTAGCCATCACGGAAGTGGGATTCAGATTCCTGATGACTCGTTTAGGTGATTAAGAATCAATTCTTTTTTTGAGAATCAGCTTCATAACTTTGCAGACAGCTACAGTATATTACACATTGCATGAAAGGCAGTAATTGAAATGGCATAATAGGGGCACTTTAATAATGGTTAATCTCAAAATAAACAAAAGACATACTATACAAGTTAATGTAGCTAGCACAGATTTGGATGTAACTAATGTCTAATGTCCTACTAAAACAGCTGAATAAACTTTAAAAGTTTATCAATAAATGTTTTGTCTATTAATTACTCCAGCTCAGGGTGGAACGTCTAGGTTGTCATCTAATAATTACAGTAATTGCGACATGGCATGAACACATGTTAAAACTTCTGTTGTATTCTATTCAATGACATCTTTATTAGTAGTAATGTGTGTGCTAGCAGCTAACCTTTAAAGCTACTCTGTTAATCTTTTTAAATTTGGTTTCATACTGAAAAGTGAACTGACGTCACCAAAGTTTGCCCAGTCGATAGTTGGGTGAATTTGCAGTGTGTGCGTTTCTGTTCAGCTTCATGCTGTAACCACCAAACAAATGTGATATTTTAGTCATGTGACAGAAAGAAAGAGAAGCTACAAATACAGCTCTGTGTTGCTTTAAATGGCTTTAATGTGTGTTTGCAGTGATTTAAGACCAAAACATAGCCAGTTATTGGTGGGCGCTGTTCTGCTGTGGTTGCTCTTCAATAAAACCACTTCCTTTTCTCATTGTTTCTGTGTGGCAGCTCCTTCTTTTTTGAACTCTTACTTTCGTAGACCACTAATGCTTTTCTAAAGTCCTTGTTTTTGCTTTAAACTAACACATGTGGAGTGGTTTACTTCTAATGTCACCAGTTAAATTGAATTTCAGTTATTTTCACATGTTGATATCATATATTTGCCCAGACATAAGACACCCGAAAGCTTCAGGACTAGTACAGTTAATGATCGCAAGAATCACGTAGTGTCTCAGTGATCATGGGATGCCATGTGAGGAGTTCATCCACTATTGGAGGGAAAAGAGGCTGACAGCACTGTTTCTCAATTCCCATTGGAGTTTCCCAGCAGCAAGTTGAAACACTTTTAGTCTTATTCAAAAATGGTGGATCCGTGAAAGGCCCCTGTAGTCTTATCGAGCACTTTCTAACTTAATAAAATCAATTTCTTTAATCAGTCGCCAGTTAGACTTGTTGTAACTGTAACAGTTACAGTTCACATTTGCCCTGTTTTCATCAGGGGTCATGACCTTTTGATTTCCTATAAGCTGCAAGGAGAAGGGGCTGTTGCATTGATTCACAGAGGAAGCTGGTACAGACTGCAACCATGGGCACAGGATGCTTCTGCTTTTTACTACCGGCTCTTGAGGTGGCACAAAGACATTTATAATAAATTATAAGAGACTTTGATTTTAGATAAATGCTGTTATTTTGTTTCTGTTTATCAAAGAATCATGAAAAAAAAAATGTATGATGGTTTTCCAGCACAGATGTTTTCAAAATTGGTAATAATAAAAAATGTTTCTTGAGCAGCAAATCAACTCATTAGAATGATTTCTGAAGGATCATGTGACACTGAAGACTGGGGTAATGATGCTGAAAATTCAGCTGTGACATCACAGGAATAAATTACTTTTTAAATGATATATTAAAATAGAAAATAGTTATTTTAAATTGCAATAATATTTCACAATATTAAAGTATTTACTGTATTTTTGATTAAATAAAATGATGAGCCTAAGAGCCTGCTTAAAAAACAATAACATTTCTTGCCGAATTTTTTTTAAGGGTATTATAATATTATATACAGTATAAGTGAATTACAGTGTATTTTTTTTTTTTTTTTTGTAAGTTGTAAACATAAAGATTATTGGAGTATGGTTTGCAAAATACAGAAGTAGGCTTTTTACTTCATAATGTAACATTTCATTCAGTGTTACTTGGTATTATTTAAAATGATTTGTAAAGTTCACTAGCCATTTCTGAGTGAAATTTGTTTCAATGTAAATCCCAAAGTAAACATCTTGATGCTACTGTACATTAAACCGGATGTGTTAGATGAGCAAATAGCTAACTAACTGAGCTGTGTTGAGCCAAGATGTTGGTGTGCATGTTATCTGATGAAGGGGGCATGTGGGATTGTGCACGGATGTTAGCATGAGCACTGCATTAGTTGTGGTGTTGTGGACTCACTGTTTGTCAGGACATCCGGTTTGATCTGGTGAGAGGTGAGTGTCTAGAAAGAGGAAGAGGTGGCGGCTGACTCATTACATTTCAACCGCCGTGTGCCACTTACAACATCTGAAGAGTTACAACACTTCCTCTCCTCTCCTGTCCCTTTATCTCTCTGTCTTTAGGGCTCTTCACACTTGAAACTTGTCGCTGTAAACTCTGGGTAAACGCAATGCTGGGTTAACCTTTACACTATTTTGTACTGTAAATGTGGAAACCCTGGATTAATGTTTTATTTGCATATTTATGAGGTCAATCATGATGGGCACACTATATGGAAAAGTTCTAATAAATATTTAAAGAAATAATTAAGTAATTTAAAAATTAAATTAATATTGAATTAATATGTACATAAATATTTAATATTTGAATCCATAGGCAGTGTACAAGTTCAATGCAAAGCATTATTGTGCTCTTGATGTTTTTTATAGTTGAGGTCTTCATTTCCCGTGTGACTGTACAGAATGAGCCGAAATTTAAAGTGGGATCTCCTTACAAGGACATCAAACTACAACATAACTCCAGCAGATACCTACTGGAGCTCCTGGTATTAAAAATATCTACCAAACAAATAAACTATTTGTTTGTGATAATACTATGTGGCTGTTATTTCACACAAGGTTTTTGGCTTTTCAGTGATCTGATGATTTAAGAGAGAATGTACTTGTACTCTTAGCTTACAAATCTTTAAGATGACGTAGATTAGTGTGTGTGTGTGTGTGTGTTTGTGTGTGTGTGTGTGTGTGTGTGTGTGTGTGTGTGTGTGTGTGTGTGTGTGTGTGTGTGTGTGTGTGTGTGTGTGTGTGTGTGTGTGTGTGTGTGTGTTTGTGTGTGTGCATACAGTGAGTGAAGTTATGAAAACTTGTTCTCTTTGTTCAACTGGGAGCTTGAGTTTCAGAGCTTGTTAGAACAAGATCAGAGTTAGCGAATGCACTTCTCTTATGTGAAGTTTTCTAATATTTTACTTAAGACCCAGTCTGATTTGCTGACCTCTTTTTGAGAATCTGTAACCAAATCCACTTCACCAGAGCTCCAAGTTTGGCCCCCTGGACCTTTATCTGGAGCTTTAATTGCTCATTTTGCCTGACATCGCTTTTATGTGTGTTAAACTCTGCACAAATGCTGGACAGAACCTATTTTTAGGCTTATTCATACTAATGAAAGACTGATATTGCCTTGACCAATTACTTATTTTGTTTTAGTGTAGTGTAGTGTAGTGTAGTGTAGTGTAGTTTAGTTTAGTTTAGTGAATTTCCACTATTACACCTCTCCATTGGCTGAGAACATAGGTTGAGAAGGAATTCCTCTGAAGCAGTGTTAGGGCTTTTTGCATCAATTAAATAGCTATCTGACATTTGCCCTCATACATTTAACCTTTGACCTTCCTTGTATTGGACACCAAATTCCTCCCTAAGGTGCGGCAGTTCTGACTCACACCATAAGTGCCAGCATTAAGAGTACCACTTTCATTGCAAAGTGAGGTTCCTGTCTCAAATATCAGAGAGTGTGTGTTTTCACTTGTTTTGTATGTAAATTACATGTGCATGTCTCTGCCTGTTTGAGGAATCATGCCAGCATTGCATTTTAGTGCAAACTGCTGAACATCATCCAATCAAATCCTCATCAAGCAGTGTAGTGATTACTTACTTTTTTTTAAGCTACTTGGAACTATAGAATATTTCCCATTCATTTTCTTTTTAGGCATTTAAAAAGGTTTAAACCTTAAACCATCAATTATTCACAACAGTACCAATTGAGATGAAAAGGAATGCTGACAGAATACTTTCTCAAGATTATTAGATATTAGAACTCCTTGAGACTCAATTACGTCATTTGTTTTAGGCAGACTGCGACTAAAATGGCTGCAAATGTGACAAGACATAAAAATGTGCAACGAAAAGTAAAAAAAAAAATCAAAATGCTATTTTTTTATGGAATATTGCACGCAACAACAAACAGCACGAGCAGAATGTCAAACAAATATGCAAACAAATTACTCTTATGAACTGGTTCTCCAAAAGATTCACAATACAGCCTCAAACTCATTGAATCAGACTCAGTTGTTCATTCAGAGCTATAACAGAGTTTACAACTGATTTCCTGCAAATCATTTTGTAGTTATGTCTGATTCAGATTGAACCGATAGCAGAAATGTGATGTACACTTTAGGTTCATGACTGGTTTTTCATATAACAATGTGTAAACTTGTAACTATGAAGTTGTTTAGTTCTTAAATGTTTCATTTTAGGAGTCAGTGGTTTCCTAGTCCTTTTTTTTGTCTGAAGACAGTTAGGGGAGGGCGGTCACAGCTTTCTCTTTAACTGTTGTGCAATCATGTGTACATACTGTATGTGTGTGTTTTAGAGCCTGTTTTCATTTGTCTACATTATGCTTGAATTTCCTGGTGTTTTTTAAACAAGCCCCTCTCTCTCACTCTGTCCTCTTGCACTGATCTGTGTGTGATATTATGAGGGAATAATCACACAGATTAATTCTCAAATGAGCTCTTAATTGCTTTAAGCCCCCGGGCATGAACAGCAGAGCTTTATTCAGTCCTTCAGCACCAGAGCAACACCACCCAGAGAGACACGTCCCAGCATGCCTCCATTCTGGTTCTCACTCTCAGAGTTTCTGCCTCTGCCATGTGCTTTACAAGGGCCCTGATTACACTGGAGCTCCCAGTGGCCTGTATCACTTTTACACCATACCCTGTCTCTCGCTCACTCTTTTAGCCTCTCCTCTATTTCTCATCTGCAGAAACAGATCTCCTCCAGGTTGTACTTCTGTATTGTATTACTTCAAGTGTTTTTGATAAACTAAACATTTATGACAAACAGTGATTATTCAACCTAGATTTTTTTTTTTTTACATTTTATGAGGAAAATGTGAGTGTTGTTGGTCTGTGTCGTGGGTAGTTACCAGGGTGTTCTGGGTAGTTGCCTACTGGCCCAACTCAAAAGAGCCCACCTGCTTGTGTCTAAAATATTAACAAACAAAACAAACAGTGTCCATGATAAAGGGAAAAAAGTTCAAATAAAAAGGTTACATAAGGATTTGAAAAGCTTACACCATTTTCAAAATGTAATGTCTTGTGGTGTATGGATTTAAAGTAATAACATATTATCCTTGCACCTTGAATACATGTGATTGCACGTTATTTATTATAATTTCTAAAAATGTTTTTAAATATATTTTTTTTAAGATAAAATGTATTTTTACAAATATTATGAATTATTATTTCATAACTATCCCTAAATTTCTGAGACGCACCACATGACATTCTACATCCTGAATACACGTGAGTGCTTACATCTTAATCATTATTCTTTAAAAACATTTTCTAAATGTATTTTTTAAGATAAAAAGTATTTTTTGCAAGTATCATGAATTATTATTTCACAAATACCCTATCAATTATTTTCTGTTTAATCGCACCACATGACATTTTACAACCTGAATACAAGTGGGTTTACACATCATAATGATTATTTTCAAATGTTTTTGATTATATTTTTCAAGGTAAAATATTATTATTATTTTTTTTATCAAAGTCAGGAATATGACATTCACAAATCATAATCATTAGGTTTTTGGCAAGTTGCACCACATGACATTTTACAACATGAATTTACCTTGTTTAAGCTTGTCCACTTTCGACCACTTTCAGAGGTACCGAAAATGCATTCGACTGGATTCGTAGTGTAGACGCTCATGGAATGCATGACAGTCCTCTTTGCCTACAGACCTAATTCTTGTGATCCGATTGACCAAAACAAATCTTAATACCAGGTTTAAACAGGGCCTCGGTCATAAAAGTCTGCAGGGAATTTTTTTTTTTTTTTTTTTTACATATTTCTCCATTTTGGTTGAAGCACATGACTAGAAGCATTTGTGCACGTGTGTGAAAAGCCACTGAAAAGAACTGGCATCCAATAACGGATTAAGGATAAATTAAGGATTTATTTTGCAACATTTGTTGTGATGGCTGCATGTCTCAAGAAAAACCTGGAAGATATCAGCATAAGTTCTTGTCTCACATCTACTCGCTTTCTCTCTTGCTTTCTGGATTGCACCTTCTCACTGTTGATCAAATGGAATGGTATTTGGGGTTGCCAAGACTTGACCAAATCCCTCCTAACAGGATTGGAGGGAGGGTTAATAAGATTAGAAATGACTGAGCAGCCACTATGCCTCAACACCGGACCAACACACTCATTTGTGTCTTCATATTTGGCTGAATCATATATTAGACCCATAAATATGTAAAGCGTGTTATGGCTTACATGCCATTCATTCTGCAGTGCTTAACACAGTTTTGTACATTCATGTTATTTCTGTGCGTAGTCAATCGAGGAAACTTGTGAGCCTTTGATTGCAGTGAGGAAAAATAAAAGAGGAAGAAGAAAAAGACGCAGACTAAACAAAACACAAATGTTTACAAGACCTCAATTGAGACTGTCATTGTGCAACTCTTAAAAATGCAAACAGGAGAGGCGTTTAATACCGACAGAATCTCCAGAGGGAAATACAACACCACGCGCTGTGAGAATGAAGGGATGGGGGAGGATTTATCCCTTGTTTGCTTCGACAGTATTTGTGAAGTGTGGAGTGTGTTGTCAAAATTTTTTTGGCCACCACTGACCCCGGCACAGAAAATAGCTCTACAGCAAAGAAAAAGAGAGCTGGAGAGGGGAGGATGAATGGGGGTCTGCCAAAAGCTAAAAATACCTCAGGCGGCTGTAGCCATCTTTACAGCGGAGAGAATTTCACGCACGAGAGGGAATGAGGAGAGAAGTTGTGAAAACTTTTGGAAACTCATATGAAAGTCAGGAAAGGAAAACAGCGAAGGGAGTAGGTGTTGAGGGGATGTCTCCTCCTGCCTCTTTTACAGCCCATTGAAGGCTGAGAGAAAAGAAAACAGAAGATATAGTTAACTGTAGCTGCCTGGTAACTTGTTTTCTTTGGTGGACTGATAAAAACAACATAGACACCTTTGAAAAATACCTTAAAGGTGCATTACATATATATATATATATATATATATACATATATATATATATATATATATATATATATATATATATGCATATATATATATTATTATATGATATATATTATCCTGTATATATATATTTTATATATATACATGTTGTTGATCTTATTGTGAACGATTTTAATGTTTCATTCAAATAAATTTGACCTCGTAATTTTTTCCGCCAATAAAATTTTTGCTCTGGTGACGTATGTTCAAACCCTGCCCCTTTCTGCCTCCATCCAATCAACATTCATTGGATTGAACTCCCTTCCCTATTTTTTTTTTCTTTTTCTTAGTTTGATAATCCATTACAGTTTGATGTACGTCACTATATAGCAAAGAAAAAAAAAATGTCGCTACTTCCTTTTCATTATGATTCTAATAACAACCATTTATTAGCTGTTTGCCAGAATAGACTTATTCAGAATAATATTCAGTTCTTCATAATATTCAGTCACTTATTCGTAACATTTCTTTTTAATGCTTTATACTGACACCTACTGGTGTGGATGAAGCATTACACACTTTAAAAAAAAGGGTTCTTTATTTGCATCTCTGGTTCCATGAAGAAACTTTGACATCAATGGAACCTTTCCATTTTACAAAACATTCTTTAAAGTGGGAATATGTTCTTTAGATTATTAAAACGTTCTTCACACTAAGAAAAAAAAAAAATATTTTATGAAGTGTTTTCTGAAAGGTTCTTGAAGGAACCCAAAATGGTTCTTGCAGCCATCACAAGAGAACGACCGGCCTCAAAACCCCATAAAAGTCTCTGTTCTCCCAGTTTTTTCCATAAAGGCAGACTCACAAGGAGAGGGACACAGTCCGCCACATTGTACTGCCATTTTGGGTGTAAAGCACTACTTCTCTGTCACCCTCACGCATGCTTCCTCTTGCCGTTTTAACTTGCATTTCCTCGTTACAGCGAGCAACTTTTCCTCACTTGCAGACAGGCGCTCATTTCAATCTATAGACACTCAAGGGTTTGTTGTTGGATTTGCCAGAGGCTGTGAAAGTTTCTGAGACTGTGGAGCAGTTGTCTGTCTGTGTGTATGGAAGATTGGATTTTAAAACACATGGATCTGAATATGAAGTGTACTCTGAAGTTGTCATTAAACAACACAAAAGCCTTTTGTTTTAATGCTGTGTGATTTTTATTTCCCTTCCTCAACACACACATACTGTACACACATGTATGTTTGTGTGTCTGTTGTGATGGCATTAGAAATGTTTGGTATGCAGTGGGACAGGGCCTCTCTATTTAGGACAGCTGGCCCAAATGTAATTGGAAAAGAATTATGGTCTAGGCCTTTTAGCGAATTAAAAATAACCTCTGAATTGAGAAGGTCATTTGGGGGAGGAGAGGAGAGTTTAAACACAGCACCCCACTCTCTGTTCCACTTTAAAGGAATGTTCCAGGTTCAATACTGGATCATGCTGTCGATTACCAAAGAAAATCATTGACTCGTCACTCAGTTTGTAAAAACACAGAGAAGTCACATTTATCGGAATGCCCATTTGTGCCATTTCCGGTTAAACTGTCTTTTTGTCAAGTTGTGATGATAAGTGTCAGTGTGTGTGTGTGTGTGTGATTTTACATATTTAGCTTGAATTTTGTGATTTTTTATTTTGTGTGAGAAATATGAGTACATATGATCGAACATGTCAGAAAAAAAAAAAAGACATTGCACATATAAAATATGGGTAGTTGTGTTAAATGTATCGTTTTCAAGTTTTTACTTTTATATATTTTAGATATTGATATTAAGAAACACCTAAATATCACATCAGCTTCTACAAAATTAACAACAGTCCTAGCTTTTTGTGAATAAATTTGAATTTCCCCCCCAAAAAAAATGATCTTAGGACATAAATGACTAATGGTCTCATGGGCATTTTTTACAAAAACCACATCTTCCAATTGAAAGATTTAAAGCGTTGAACCACAAGTGATTTGACTGGGTAAACTCGATGGAAATTATTATATGAAACCTTCTTCACTTTATTTGTAATTCAATACTTGTGAGGCATCATCCAAATTTTACTCCAATCAAACCGTAAAATGTAATTTATGTCACTGAATGCTGTTAAACTCAATACATCAGTTGAGATATGGTGGGAATTTTCATGACTTTCAGAAAAAAGACAATTCTTCTCTGATGTGCAGTGTGTAAGTGGACAGATTAATCTAATGGGAGTGAAAAGTGTGTTTCTTTTCTAAAAGTTCACGAACCAAAATTGCCCATAATGTAATTGAAGAAGAATTCTTATACAGTGGTGCGTTTATACATTTGTTTATTTGAGTTCCTCTCAGGTTATTCCGATTAGTTTCTGTCTGCACTTCTGGTGACAAAAATCAAGCTACTCCCAAGCTACTCCCATATCGCATGATGGTCTAACACTCTTCTGTTCTCTGCGTCTCTTTTACATGCTCCAATTCGTTATTGCCACTCACCAGCTCCGTGCCCAGACATCTGAAATGTGATTGGTTCGATCAGGGCACATGCTCACTGATATTCTCCAGTCTTCATTCCGATTGGCTGCTTTAAGTGACAGGTTGAGTCTTTGCCCCCTTTAAAGATGGATTGTTAGTGGAAGCTAATATGTCTCTGTTTGTCAGAGGATTATGACCGTGTGGGGTTGTTTAGAAGTACTGATTAGGACCTCATGACCATGTGCATGTTAATTTCCAAACTCAAGTCACCAGATGTAAATGATTTCCTGTGTGTCTGTGTGTGTGTGTTCATGAGGGGTTGAGTATTTACTCTAATGTGTATCAGTACACAGGCCCAGTCCCGGCAGACCGCGAGTCTCCGATGACGCGGAGCGAGACGTCCCCCAGCCGCGCCCAGCATCCCTCGTCCACACAGAAACCCAACACCTGCTGCTTCTGCTGGTGCTGCTGCTGTAGCTGCTCATGGTATGACCCACTCACCTGTCTCTGTCTCCACATGGTACATTCCACTCATCTCCACTGCTAGAGTTACATTCCACCAGTCCTTCACTGTGATTATATTCACCTCCATGTAGAGTGCTCCAGTGATGATGTAGTTTGTAGACCAACCAGAAAGTTAGCATCACTTTAATTCTCTCTGCAAAAACTCCATAGGTTTTTTCTGTTCGCTTTTGGATTATTGCAGAAAACAAGCTTTGTGATCAGCTAAAATTTGTGTTTTGTTCATCATGATAATCTTCCCAAATGAATTTTGGAGCCTGAATACAATTATCAGAAGTAAAAAGCTATACATAGGCTATAAACAAACTACACCATGGTCATGTGACTTCAACGTCACCATCACTAAGCTTCTGTCAACTCTTCTGTTTTTATTTAAAAAGCATTTTCCCTGAAATTTTGAGTTAGAATAGTTTGAAAGAGTGTGATGCTTCAGGTCGAACACTAATATGTACACGTATTTGCATCACTTTGACCGTTCTCTGTAGATCCCACCTTCTCACGCACCACGATTGGTCAATTATGTACAATGTCTGCATGTTATTGGTCAAACGATCATTACCTTCAAGTATGAAAACAGGAAACCAAAGCCAAAACCTGGATATTTTAGGCAATACAGAAATCCTGGCCAGGACATGTCCTGGGAAAATGGCACGTTTGGTCACCCTACCACAAACCCATTTAAAAAAACCCATTGACTTCAGGATGGAACTGGAAATGCTAAAACATATTTCCAGGTTTTGCCTACACAAATATGTCATCCTTGCAGCCTTCTTTCGGTATTTTATATAGGTTGCCTCAGCATTGGTGCTTTCCAGATTTGTACGGATTTTATTGATTCAAATTCAATTTTATTTAATTTTAATTTTCAATGTATTTATTTTTGAAAAGGGTATTGTAATGATGAATTAAATGTGCAATTCACAGTTACTTATTTCACATGCAAAGCTATTTAAATAAAGGTCTTAAAGGCACAGAAACCAATAAAAACAGTATGTTCATTTTTAAACGGCTCCTATTATGCTTTTTCACTTTTTCCACTGTAGTTAGTCTGCAATGTTGCTGTTTGAGCATAAAAAAACATCTGCAAAGTTACAAAGCTCAAAGTCTACTTCAAAAGGAGATATTTTATTTAACAGAAATCACTTTTTAAAAACTACAACGAACGACTCATTTGGACTACAATGCATAATTCCCGGGATTTGTGATATCACAGATTCAGACGAATAGGACGAGACCTGGTTGAGCTGCACTAGAGAAGGCAACGAGTGGAGCCAATCACAACACATACTTACCCAGCTAACCAATCACAGCACATTTCGTATTTCCGAAGGCGGGCCTTCATTTGATGCAGGAACTATTCAAGCCATTTATGTCAGATTGTGGAGAGAGGTGTTGTAATAATGTAAAATATGTGTTTTTCGAACAACCAAGTATGAGAGCCTGTTCTAGTACACCCTCAAAAGAAAATCATGACTTTACAAAAGAACATAATATGACCCCTTTAAAGAAAATGGTAATGAAAAACTGAATCAAGTGTAATATATATATATATATATATATATATATATATATATATATACACACACACACATATATATGTGTTTGACATATGTGTGTGTTTGATTTCTATTTAAAGTCAACAATAACTAAAAATAGACCCTGATTACTTTCTTAAAATATGTTCCTTGTTTTATTGTGCACGATTTGCCATTGCACGTTATCCTAAAGAATTAAAATGTTTGTTTTCATCATTTTTTCATCAAACTGTAATACCTTTTCCTTACAGCTGGTTGGGGAAAGATATTATTAACCAATTATATCATAGCCTACTTTTTACAATACAATTAAATCCCTGAGGATAAAATCAATCCTGTGTTATTTCCAGCTGAATATTCAGTTTCACTCACAAATATGTCACATTAAGTTGAATATGTTATGAAGCTCTCCCTCCTACTGTTATATCAAGATCCCTCAACACAACACAATTTTTGCATGTTTGTGAATGAAATGTGATATGTTTTTCAGTGTGAAATATGGTATGTGTGTATGAGTACAGGTTAGTACATGCTTCTGTGATCATACAGACACGTTAATTGCTGTGTAAGTGTGTGTGCTTCTCTGGATGAGAGAAATTCAAGTGTACTATGAGTCAGGAGAGTAAATGTGGTTAAGTCTGCTCTCGTTTCACCAGAAGCCCTGGAGGAAATGGAAACCATATTCACACCCACACATCTTTCACACACTTATCCACTCACACTCATTCTTCAAACACACCTGCTGCACATAGCTATTTACAGTGACCACTGAGATCCAAACTCTGATGACCTCTTAATGACAGAACTTCATTAATGTAGCTCATCCTGTAGATATTTCAGAAACCAGTTCTTTTTAGTGATTCAAAGCTTTTTAATCAGTGTGGTCCAAACGATTCCTTAATGAATGACGTATATGAACCAGTTCTTTTTAGTGATTCAAAATCGTTTCGTGTAACTAGTGTAGTCCAACAATTTCTTGAATTTGTGACTCTTATGAGTTGGTTCTTCTTTGTGATTCAGAACTATACAGCATGACTAGTATAGTTCAACCAATTACCAGCTGAATGACTTATAATCCAATTGTTTTTAGTGATTCAAAACCAAGTGTGATCCAACAGATTCGTGAACAACTTATGAACAGGTTGTTTTTTTTTTGGTTATTAGGAGTGTTGTGGTGCTAGTGTTGTTGATACAGTTAGTTAATGAAAGACTTTTATAAAGTGGTTATTTCTAGTGAATGAAAACAAAACAGCATGACCAGTATTATCCAACTGATTCCCAAACATTTTTTTTTTTTTAGTTTTTAAGTCAAGTTCAGTCACCTTTATTTTAAAAGCTCTTTATACAATACAGATTGTGTCGAAGTAGCTTTACAGTGTTAAACAGGAAAACTGTGTGCTGATAATGCAAGAGGACAATAGAAAACAGTCAGTTTATCAGTTAAAGTCAATTCATTGTTGATTCAGTGATGTCATCGTCCAGCTCAGTTCAATTATCTTCCAATAGTGACTGTGCAGTCAAGTCAACAATGTTGCCAGAAATTGTTCCCCAACTAAGCAAGCCAAAAGCAACAGTGGCAAGGAACCAAAACTCCATCAGTGACAGAAATGGAGAAAAATAAACTTTGAGAGAAACCAGGCTCAGTCGGGGGGCCAATTCTCCTCTGGCCAGTCGAAACCTGCATGGTGTGGTTTAATTCCAGGCTGCAACACACGTCAGATTGAGCAGAGGACTTGTCTGGTTCTCATGGTCTTGTGCCAATGGCCAACAAGGTCTTCACATGGGATCTGTCTCTGGGACTCATCTAGTTGACATGGTCTACACTGACTTTCAGAGCTGTAGAGGTCATCCATCCATCTGGACTGGATACGGGCTGAATCCTGGTGACTGCAGTGACCATCTGATCTGGATACGGACTAGATCTGGGTGGCTACGGTGACCTTGAAATAAGAATAAAACAGACTTATATTAGGTTCTAGATATTATCAAATGGCGAGAGTTTTGAGATTGCAGCGGATGTGAAGAACTATAATGCGATAAGAGCTCGCTCAGGTACTAAGGAGATAAACCATTCAGGGCTTTATAACTAATTAGGAAGATTTTAAAATGTATACTATATTTAATAGTGCGCCAGTGCAGTGTTGACAGAACAGGGCTAATATATTCATACTTCCTGGTTCTAGTAAAAACTCTAGCAGCTGCATTTTGGACCAGCTGCAGTTTGTTTATTAAGTGTGCAGAGCAACTACCTAATAAAGCATTACAATAATCATACCTTGCGGTCATGAACGCACGAATTAACATTTCTGCATTTGATATTGAGATCACAGGTTATAATTTAGATATATTTTTAAGATGGAAAAATTTGGTTTTACAAATGCTAGAAACAAGACTTTCAATGGAAAGGTTGCTATCAAATAGCACACCTAGGGTCCTAAATGATGACAGAGAATTGACTGCACAGCCATCAAGTGTTAGACAGTGTTCTAGATTATTAAATGCAGAGTTTTTTTTTTTTTTTCCAGAATTTAGCAGTAGGAAATTACTAGTCATCCAGTTTTTTTATATCACCTATGCATTGTCAGTTTTGTGAATTGGTATGTTTCGTAGAGCAGTGAAGAAATATAGAGCTGAGTATCTTCAGCATAGCAGTGAAAGCAATAACAGTCTAAATCCTGACTGGAAATCCTCAATGATACCATTTTCTTAAAAAAAAAAAAAAGAAAAAAAAAAGAACATAATTGTGAGGAGATTACCATTTCTAGTATCTTTGTTAGAAAAGGGAGATTTGAGATTGGTGTGTAATTAGCTAATTCTCCAGGATCAAATTGTGTGTATTTATTTATTTATTTATTTATTTTTAATGAGAGGCTTAATAACAGCCAGTTTGAAGGTTTTAGGGACATGTCCTAATGACGATGAATTGATGATATTCAGTAGAGAAACTATAACTTCTAGAAGCATCTCTTGTAGTAGCTTAGATGGTATAGGATTTAACACACATGTTGTTGGTTTAGATTTAACAAGTTTATACAATTATTCCTGTCCTATAGCAGAGAATGAGTGGAATTGTTCCTCAGGGAATCTATAGTGCACTGTCTGATACAATATCGTAGCTGACGGCTGCATGGTTTTAATTTTATCTCTAATAGTATCAATCTAGGAGGAAAAGAAGTTCATAAAGTCATTACTGCTGTGCTTTTGGGAAATGTCTGCGCCTGCTGATGCTTTATTTTTTGTTAATTTAGCCACTGTATTGAAAAAATACCTGGGGTTGTTTTGTTTTCTTCTAAAAGAGACTAAAAGTAAGCAGATCTAGCAGTTTTTAGAGCTTTTCTGTAAGTAGATGTACAGTAGTTTCCCTCCATGCAAGACGGAATACCTCTAGTTTTGTTTTCTTCCTGCTGCGCTCCATTTTTCGGGCTGCTCTCTTTAGGGCGTGAGTGTGCTTGTTAAACCACATTGTCAGACTGTTTTCCTTAAACTTCTTTAAGCATAAAGAACCAACCGTGTCTATAGTTGCATGCATGGAGAGTCAATAGTTTCTGTTAAACCATCAAGTTTTTCTGAGCTACTGGATATGCTAAGATATTGAGACAAATCGGGACGATTATTTTATTTGCAGTTTTTTTTTTTTTGTAGTGGTTGTTGTTTCTTATTTGTTTGTAGGAGTTGTTTTTGTTTGTTTATTTATATGGGGTTTATTTAAAAGTAGTACTAGGTATTGATAATGGGTAGAGTTAATATGATTCTGATTTTGAATTTCATTAACATCATTTCCATGTGATAGTATTAAATCTAAAGTATGATTTTGAAAATGAGTAGGTCCTGACATGTGTTGTCTAACCCCAATAGAGTGTCTATAAATGCTGATCCCAATGCATTTTTTTCATTATCTATATTGATTAAAATCACCAACAATTAAGACTTTATCTGCAGCCAGCACTAGGATAAAAAAATAGCAAAGTAGTCGATCCAAGTCCCGAACAAATAACTCTTATGAACCAGTTCTTTTTAGAGATTCAAACCATTCTGTATGACTAGTGTAGTCAAACCAATTCACAAAAAAAAAACTGACTCTTATGAACCGGTTCAAAGCCATATGGTGTGACTAGAGAAACATATGAGTTCATAATTAAATTAGAAAGTCAATTTAGTTTCTTGAGTCATGAAAGAGCAAAAAAGAAAAAAAAATTCCTTGGGTTTCACATGAATTCAGCTGAACATGAAGATGAAGGGCCTTGCAAATGAGTGTTGTGTGTCTAGATTGTTTTGTTTTGTTCAGGCACTGCTGTTATTTCTCAATGCCATTTTACTACCTTCTAGTCTCACTGTTAGGAATGAAGATGACAAGCGCGAGCGGAGGAAAGCCCAGGAGACAAGGCTGGAGCCCTTTCCATGTGAACCTTGGTGAGAACACACACATACACTAGATACTGTTTTCATCATGAGGGTTGAGCTGTTTCTCTCAACCAAGTCATCATGGACTATTATGTTTGTTAGGAATGTGAATGTACCTAATTTCTCTCTCTCTCTCTCTCTCTCTCTCTTTCTTTTTTTTTATGTATGTGAATGTGCCTAATCCAAACCGACGATAGAGGAGATTAAACAGTGGGCACAGTCTTTCGATAAGCTGATGAAGAACCCAGCAGGGCGGAACAAGTTCCGTGAGTTCCTGCGGACGGAGTACAGCGAGGAGAACATGCTCTTCTGGCTGGCCTGCGAGGACCTGAAAAATGAGATCAACAAGAGTGCCATCGAGGAGAAGACTCGTTTGATCTACGAAGACTACATCTCCATCCTCTCGCCCAAAGAGGTACTAATCAACACACACATAATGAAAGTGTGAAGTAGCACAATGGTTCAGTGTAAACTTCTTTGCTGTCTTTATAATCAAGGTTTTAAGCACATCTGTGAGAGAGCGCATCATCTGAAAATACTGTTAAAGGCACAATATGTAAGATTTTTTTATTAGAATATCCAAAAACCACTAGAACAGTGTTATATATTTTGCTGACTTGTGTACTTACATTATGCCAAATGTTTCGAAGAATGTTTAAATCCAGAGAAATAAGCAATTTTAACTAGTGACACGGACTGTGTCCATAGTGTCATTGTGTCCCCTGCCAATGACGTCATAACCCCTCGATTTCCGGTTTTGTTTTATAGAAAACATATGGAAACACCAAAGACGCTTTAATATGTTATGCGTTTTAATAGACCATTGATGACCACACAGAGTAGCATTATAACAGAACTTTCTGCACAGCGAAGTCTGCACATCACACATGACGATGAAAATGAGTAAACTTACATCAAACAGATATGCTGCTGATGTACTTGTTTTATCAGGCCAGGCTGTTGAACAAAAAAGAAATAGGAAAAGTAAATGTCTTTGTGTGGACTGGAGAGGCATCCAGGGATTTACTTATTTTGAGAATGCATTCTGGATAAAGCAAATCAAGTTTCAAATTAAGTTAGATTTTTTTTCTGTTGGTTTGGTTTAGGGTTGGTCTAAAAGTAACTGACTTGACAACAGATTTGAGAGTTGAAGACTTGTCTGAAGTACTGTTGTCTCTGACAACACCTGTGTAAAGTAGTGGTTTTCAACCAGGGGGTGCCTTAGCAGACTTCAAAAGGGACAACAAAATAAAAAAAAAAAAAAAAAAAATTAATACAAAAAAAAAAAAAAAAAAAAAAAAATTAATACAAAAACTTCGAAAAAATTTTTCCCCCTCAATGGTACTGCCTCAGTGACAGGCTGTTTTACTTCATCAGGCATAGTGGTCCGTGTATCTTTTGGTTATTTGATTTTCTACTTAAAAATAAATAAAGAGAAATGAGAAACAGTCTGCTGCGTATCGATGCAGTAAGGGATGAAAGGGGCGTTTCAGTGCCGCCCACACATTCCAAACAAATATTAAAGCATAATCTAATTTTTTACCCATGAACAAAAGTATGAAAAATCCAGCTAAATTTTCGTTTTCCATTTCTTAAACAAAACGAAAAAATGAAATTTCTAATTTCTCTTTATTTCTTTTTAAGCAGAAAATCAAATGACCAAAAGATACACGGACCATATTTACACAGTTATTCTGATTGTGTGATTTGGACCTTCATTATTGTGTTTACCAGTGTGGGGGTGGGGGGGGGCTTCACGTTAAACAGGTTGAGAATCACTAGGTTTAATACAGACAGACATCTGTATTCTATCCCTGCTGGAGAGGAGGAGGTTTCATGCATGTAAGTATGTTAATCTATTCTAAGAAAGGCACAGAATATTATATCCATAAAAAGACCAGTTGTAACTGCAGTGGAAAGATTGGTAGCTGTTCTTTATCACCTCTGTCTTGTTTCTCCTCTGTGGAATGCAGATTTCAGGCTATGTGCAGGTCTGTGATTGGCTGCATTCTCACCAATGAGAAGCGACTGGGGCCTTATCTTAAAAACAAAACTTATTTGGATGCTTGGCATGAACTTCACACCGCTAAATGTTAAGAGAGTAAACGTTTAAGACTTTGTGTGTGACAAAGCCACGAGGCATGAAGGAATTCTTTCAGATGTATGATTGAAGCTTAATGTTTTATAAGGCTCATTTCCTGAGATACAGGCATCTAGAACCATATGTTTTATCTCCTGTCGATGTGAGACAGCAGTGTGTGCATGTATTGTACACACTATAGTTGCATTCTCTGTGCGCACATGTGCTGCTGGTATGCTGTTTAATTCATTGTGTTGACATGCTGAATGTGCCTCTTGGCTTTTTCATCCTCGGAGCCAGAACTCACACCTTCAAACTCCACAACTTTCAAGAGGCAGCTGAGGAAAACACTTTCTAGAAGTAAATTAAGGAGCAAAGGTTGCACAAAGGAAGCTATAAACTGATCCCTGCTGGACTCCACTGTAAAGCGGTTATATAAATAGGCCGTAGAGTGAGAGTGGGAGTCAGTAAGTTCAGATGGATGAGCTTTGTGTTGACCTGAGCTCCTAGTTCCATTACACTTTTGAGTGTCTGGTATGAGAATGAAAGGAATCCTTATATAGAGTCATGAAAGAAAGTAAAAGAGAGGTCAGTAATAGTCGTGGCCCATGGTGCACAGGCTTCATAAAGTTTTTAGAGATTCATGGGACTGAAACTTGAAAACATATCAAAGATTTTTTAGGTACACTGCCGTTCAAAATTGGGATTAATAAGATTCTTTTTTTTTTTTTTGTAAAGAGATATACTCTTATGCCCATACTCTTCTGCTCACCGAGGCTGCATTTATTTGATTGAAAATACATTTAAAAACACTAATTTTGTGAAATATTATTACAATTTCAAATAACTGATTTTTTATTTTATTGTAAATGAGTTTGAATTTATTTGTTTTGTGATACATTTATATATATGTATATTATCTATTTAAAAATATATATATATATATATTTATTCCTGTGATGCAAAGCTGAATTTTCAGCATCATTACTCCAGTCTTCAGTGTCACATGATCCTTCAGAAATTATTCTAATATGCTGATTTGCTGCTCAAGAAAGATTTATTTTTATTATTATTGTTGATGTTGGTTTTTGTTTATTTTTATTCATATTTATTTTGTGGAAACGGATACATTTTTAGGGTTCTTTGATGAATAGAAAGAACAGCATTTATTTGAATATCATGAATGATATTGAATGAAAGGAAATGTCATTGAAATTTGTATGTCAAAAAGGGCGGTAGAAGAGCTTGATGTCACTGTTTAACATTTTTAATGTTTTCCTAAGCTGCTGAAACTAAACAGCTTGTAAATGTGTCTGCAACTGTATAAAGTGCATTAATATTTAATAAAGGCAAGCATGGTTCAGTTTCTGATTGGTTAACTGTATTCTAGCATATGGAACTCGGGATTAAAAGCTCCATTCAAAAGTCTGTTTAACCCAGGCTTTAAAAAGTCATTAACCCAAATTCTACATTTTGACCTTCCTAACCCTGAGTATTATCATAAAATGACTTTTCATTAGCATTTTAATTAATATTATATTAACTATGTTGCCTGGCATTCACAATGCTGTCTTTCCGTCCTTGGTGAGTCTGGACTCTCGGGTGAGGGAAGTGATCAACAGGAGGTTGCAGGATCCCACCCCTCACATATTTGAGGACGCACAGCTGCAGATCTACACTCTCATGCACAGAGACTCCTACCCACGATTCCTCAACTCCTCCGTCTACAGATCACTGGTGCAGGGGGGGTCACGCTCCTCATCTGAGTCATAGACCCCCGACTCCCTCCTCTTTCTTTCTCTCACTCTCTCCACCCAATTTCTCCCCATTTCTCTCCATTGCACAACCACTCAAGGAGAAAGTACTCCTTTTTTGTTGTTGTTGGTGTCATGGTTGGATTACCTTTTTTTTTTTGTTTTTTGTTTTTTTTGCTTATTTCATGTTCCGCTGTCATTTTTGAGGGAATTCCTCTATTTTTATTTTTTTTTGTGTGTGTTCTCCTGAAACCGGACAGACTGAAGCTGGAAGACAGGGTTGAAAATGCAGTTTTAATTTTTCAGATCTTCTTTTTTTTTCCCGTACCATCATTCCAAGTGTATGTGGCAGCAGCAGCATTAACTACTGATTTTCACAGCCAAGGTTTTTTTTTATATATATTTTTTTTTTTTCACGCAAACATCCTACTTTTATCTCCTGACGTCTCTAGCTGAAGAGAGTTGAGAGGGCCTCTGCAATAACATACACTGGAGTGGCCTGACCCCTGACCTGTCCACTGTCTCTGTGCTCTGATTGGCTCTTTGAGGCGAGGGGTCGAGAGGTGATTGGCTGCACCGTAAAGAGAGGAATGGCACTTTTTCAAGGTGCTAGACAAATAGGTACAAAAATATTTACACATTATTTAAAATGCAAATCAATTTCCAGGCCCACATGTAATTTTCCAGATTTCCTGCACTGATTTTGAGGGAAAATCTGATGAATGGATTTCAGCTACCAGTATGAGTACTAAACTCATGCTTGTAGCTGAAAGCATTATCAAATTTGCCAAAATAATTTAATAGAATTTTATAAAATATGGCATAACTATTCTGTGTGTACAGATTTCATGTGGGCCTGTTCATTTCGAAAAACAATATTGGTAACATAGGAGAAAAAAAGAGGAGGACTGCCAATTTTAGAGATATTAAATGAAACAAACATAAGAGAGATGACAGAATGACATGGTTTTAATTAGACTGGTCACTCACATTTTAAAATTAGTATTTTTTTATGTTATTTATTTTTTATTTGTAAAACTGTGACCTGATTTGTTTTTCCTGTACATATATTAAAGAAAATCTGGAACATATGCGACATACCGAGCAAGCTGTTAGTCGTTGAGTGCTCAATTGCGCTGTATCTCTCTCTCTGGCCTCACTGTGTGTGAATGTGTTTGAGTGTGTGAATGTTTCTGAGGGTGAATAGTGCCTCTCTGCCGCCTGTAGGCAGTTTCAGGTACTGCAGCTTTGCAAGCCGTTTCTCAGTGTTCCCGCCTTTTTTTAGGCAAAAGCAGATGATCTTTTAGTCAACATGAAATCAAAATTAGCTTTATTGGTCAGCGGACATAATTCCACAGAAAATATTTTGTCTTTGTAAATGTAAAAACTTGTATCCGCCTCTAAAACTATCTAAAATCATGCAAAATTGCAGTAATTTAATCCGGATTTATGTTGTTGTAAAAAATGTTACAGCAATAATAGCTGATAACAATTTGAATTTAACTCTTAACTCTTTCATGGCATCACAAGTTTTTTTTTTTTTTTTTTCTCTCTGTCAGTTTATCACACAATGTACATGTTTTAAAGAGAATATCTCTTAAAACGTGTCAGCATTAGCAAATAAGAAAAGCATTGCACAGGTTTTATACTATTGTACAGGAAACTTTCTAAAAAAAAAAAAAAAAAGCCATGAGCTGCTGTGAAATCCATTTAAAAGATTTCACTGGTCCAGTACACTTCATTTATTCACATTTAATGCTCAGTGTAAAGCCTGCACTCGTGCTGAAACTCATTTTCTTTACGGATGCCTTCAACAGACTCTGAACTTACTCGATATTTAGAACGTAATAGGAATGATGGAGAGCCGGCTGGACTGATGTTAACACTGTCAGCTGCGCTACCGCTCGAAACTTATGTATCATGAAATATTTTATACATTCATAATGTGAATCTGAAACCAACCAGTACTGTGCGAGTGAGTCCACAATAATAGAGATTTTTTTTAATATAGAGTTAGGCTTTTTATATCAGTGCTGATCTGCAAAACAGATGTTCATTTTTTTCCCTAAATGTTCTCCTTCCTTAAGCAGTTATTTTAGTTATTTTAGCAAAGAAACCTTATAATCTGATGTGTCATTTCACATTGAAATGAGATAAATCATCCACATCCGCTTGGTACATCCTGGAACTTTCAGGATTTGGTCCTTTGTAGATATTTATATGTACAGTAAATAAATGTATAATCAATTAAGGACTCTATAAGTGAGATTTCGAGAGTCACACGACAATTTAGAGGAACTTCATGTACTGTAGTCCAATTTAGTTGTTTGTAACAAAAAAAAAAAAAAACAAATGAAAAAAAAAACTGATGCCTTTTAATTTTGTTTGTTTCATCAGTTGTGCATGAAGATGTACATTTTTGAATATGTGTAAAATAGTTGTGTATATGGTTATATGTGTACATGAACATTTATTTAGTATTGCTCTTATTGTCCGACATGATGTGACCAGTCTTACTTAAGCCAGATGTATGTGTGTGTGTGTGTGTGTGTGTGTGTGTGTGTGTGTGTGTGTGTGTGTGTGTGATAAAAGTTCAGTTAATTTTCTTAAGAGAATGGGAGAGAGATGTCAATGTCATTGCGGCCTTTGACAGTGAACACTCAATTACACAGGGATACGCACAGTTACGCACCGTCCCGCTCTTTAAGACACACTCAAAGAGGGAAGCTTGCTGGTGGACCTCTCAACGTTTCACGTGCACTTTGCATTCATACTGAAAGCGATTAAGAGGACACTGTACTGTATCAGCAGATCACATGAGCTCCACTGTCGCAGTTCATACATGTCGAACTCAGCTCAGCTTTCGCTTATGTTGCCTCAAATTGTCAACTCATATTAAAAGTAACTTCAGTTTGCTTTGAAAATTGCTGTCAGTGTGAACACTTTGCAAACCAGTGTGATGCAACAGATTTAAACTTTCCTATCATAATTAACATAAATGCTGCAAAATGAAAATAAGGTAAGCTGGATTTGCCATTTATTAAACTAATATTAACATTTAATTTAAATTTAAAAATGCATTTAAACATTTAAATGTGTAATTATTTGCAAATTTAACATTTATGCTTCAATTTAGTGAAATATATAGGGATGCACTGATATTAAAATTCCAGCCCGAAACCGTAAGCTGTTAAAACACTAAAAACTAAAATCAGTCTAAGTGAACTTAGGCATTACAACATTAAGTGTACAGTTTAAAAAAAATGGATATCTATTTATGGATATATTTATTAATTTTGTTATAAAGATTACACCTTATTATTATTAACAATTTATTTTTATTTTTTTTTACAGATTATTCGTATTTTTAAAGATCAAATTTAAGTGAATATTAGGTGATGGTAATTTACGCAAAAATATTTTGGCTTAAATTTATGTTTAATATTAATATAATAATATTAATTAATATTAATAATATTTCGGCAAAAATAATAATAATAATAATTGCATATTCAATATCCATACATTTGGATGAGTCACAATTAAAATGTAGATTATTAGTCTTAATGATGCATATTTGTCAGTCACGCATAAATGAAACCAATAAGATTTCTGCACTTAAAAAAAATTATGAATAAATAAACCATAAATTAATAAATAAATTTAAAAAGCATGAAAAATAACCAGGCCATAGTTTATTATTAACTATTTGCACCAATTTCTTTTTTGTAATAATCCTATTTACAAAATAATTTATTAAAACTGCTTAGAATCAGAATTAATCTGTTCATTGTGAAAACAATTAAATGTATTCAGTTAAAGTAGAAACATGCTTAAAATATGGCTAGTTGTGGAACAAGCAACATTCAATCAGTTAAAATGTTGAAACAAACTGGATTTATTGATTATAAAAACATAAACCTTTTACAGAAATCTTACCTTATTTCATACCCGTTTCATTTATGCATGACTGACAAATATGCACCACATTAAATTTATTAGTTTATGTTAAACCGGTGATCCAAATGGATGAAAACTTTATATGTAATTCAAACACATAGATCTTAAATTTAGGCCTTATATTTTTTGAATGCATATTATGTACAATTATGCGATGTGAGAATTAAGATTTAATATTAATTATTTTTTTTTGATTTTGAATGAGTATGGTATATGGTACTATGATGTATCTCAACAAATGCTTGCAGTGCAGCCAGCTTTGTTAATTTGCAGTAGGAGTGTTTGACTTTGTTGTATCACAGTTGTCCTCATCCTCTTTTAACAGCTGCACAAATCAGACAGACTTCCACAAACTTGTATTTGATTAGAGACGGGGACTGTGACCTAGAGCTGCTTATGTTTACATAAATATCTTTAAGGTGCCAAAATGAATCTAGCCTTCTAACGGTCTCAAACTAAGGAGCTTTGTGTGGAGAAGGAGTGAGTCTGTCAATAACCGATGTGTTTCCATCACCAGATGCTCTCACTGGTCTTTGTTACAATATGTTTTGGTTTCAGTGTGTCAAGCACTCACTTCACAAGGTTTTGCCATCTCATCGCCTTCGCTCACTCTTTCTTACGTTCTCACCGGTCGCTTTGTGAGATTTTCTCTTTTTGTCATGTATTCTCACGAGATTTGCAGTGCCATGACCTAACAGCAGTGAGATCATTCCCTGACTCATGGACTTCTATGGACACTTATTTATTGACATCAGCATTATATTTTGTATAAAAATAAATCAAGTTATGTTTTAAACAGTATGTTTATGGATTTCTGGACCATTGTTTTTGTTTTTTTGGAAAAGTTTTTTTCCATTACTGTGTAACCTCCCCTCACCCTCGGGTGCCATAGCAGGACGCCCTCTTCAGGTTGTGGTTGGGACTTGAGGTCCCTTTTAACCCCAGGCCAGCTCATTGCCAGAGATGATTTCATCAAGAACTCGTCTGTAATATTCCATAACCTTTGACTTGGTTGCAGATTTTTTTGAATGTTTTTTTAAAGAGAAGATATGACTATAATGATAATAATAAAGATGTTTGTGTTATTATTCATTTACAGCTTGCCAAGAGATTTACTGTGACTTCGGCCCCAAAAAGGGCTTTTCACACTCTACTCAACCCTAGCACCTTAAAGCTCAAAGTACAGATCAGTTTAATGCGAATGCTTACACTGCATCTGATTTCACATACTGTCTAGTACTACATTTGGTTTGAAACTTTAAAAAAGTATGTTCTATATAATATTAATATGGGTAGTAATAAAATCCTGACGTACTACATCCATCTCGTTGTTACTGTCACATGATGTACTAGTTGTGTTGCTTTACTGCCAATCACTGACCTTGCTGGATAGTAAAGCATCCATTGAGTGCACACTCCAGAATCTCAGCAGAAGTAGTAGATTACCAGTACTTTTCACCTAATATTTTTTGAATACTATGAATTCGGACATAGGCTTACTACTGTTTTTCACATTCTATATAGTATAGAAGCAAACATATTCAGACACTGTATTCATGTATAAGTTCAGCTGAACGCATAGCCTTTGTAAGTCTAGATTTGATAGTTTGTAGAAAGCTTTATTTTGGTCCAGAAGTTACTTATGAGTGATAAAAAATATTTTTTACACCAGAGTTGATTGCACCTCTTAAGCCCCTTAAACAAACATTTATCATTGTAGTGTGTACTGGTACTGCAAGTTTGTTGTTTCAAAGATTGTGGACAAACTTTTTTTTTTTTTTTTTTCTGCAATCATACATTATCGGTGGAGTGAAATGTACATTTTCCTTGAGGTGTGCCTTTAGCCCCACTGTAACCTATGTTAGGATATAATCACTAACCCAGAACGAAGCATTGTGTGATATAAAAAATAAAATAAAAAACGAACTTAAAATGACATTAACCCAGGGTGCACAATCACATAGGCTTAATTTGAAATGTGAAAAGCCCATAGGATGGTAATATGATCTGTTGTGTCCCTCTAAATAGCATTTACACTTAAGTTGACCCCCCTCTGCACATCTGGTTTTACTTTAAGGAAGTTGACTGGGATGCAAGCAGCATTTGTGGACTTTTTGTTTAGAATTAAGAGCGCTAGATGATGGAAATATGAATTGTCTTTCCTCACACTGGCTTCTTATCAGTAGCTATACATGCCCTTTTCAGATTGGACTACAGAGGTTTCCTACAGTATGATCATTTTCATTATTATTCTGTTGACTGAATCCTTTCAGCAGCAGGATCATTTTCATTATTATTCTGTTGCCTGAATCCTTTCAGCAGCAGGACTAGCTCAGATGGATTTTCTCTGGCTTATCGCGTTCTTGTTGCCATCTCTGAGAACATGTATGGAAATATTGTCATATTGCCAAAACAAACACAAGGCAGCAGTCAGGCGGCGATCATTTTCATTATTATTCTGTTGACTGAATCCTTTCAGCAGCAGGACTAACTCTGCTTCTGCCGTGTAGGTGACCGCTGACTCAAACAGTATAATGTAGTTTGAATGTATGAAGCAGAAAACAAATGGCTAAAAATGTGAGACGGAAATACCAATACAGAGACATTTTTCCCTCCCCCTTCAAGTTTCACAAACATTCCTGGAGTCGAACTTGAGGCTCAGTTCACGCTGCCATTCTAACAAGAATCTGGCAGTAGATGGTTGCGCTGATGAAAGCTGAGACTCGTCATGTGGACAGAGATGATTAGCTCTTCTCAATAAAACACGAGTTACATGATGAAGGACACTAGCAGACCCTTAATAGACAAAGACATGAGAAACTCCCTCTCAACTGTATGACAGCATAACAATCGGTGTACTTAAAATTGGCATGAAATTAAAATTCACTCCATATATTTTGTACATGCATATAGACGTTATTGTGACTTCTCCAATCATTTAGTCCAGTTAACCCTCTGGCGCTCCGTAGCATTTTTTATTATTATTATTTTTTTTTTAATGCATGTACTGTATTTTAGTTTGATAATGTTTTTATTTTTTTTTTTTTCTTTTTTTTATTTGTTGTTTATATTGTTTTTTTTGTTGAATGTTTTGGAGCAGATAATGTTGTAGTAGTTTGATCACTTTTTAAAGAAGAATCACTATATGCGTCAAATAATTAGAGTTAATAAATGCTTTAGAATTTTTTTTATACTTTATGTAACTAAAGTAGTTAACTAATGTTAGCAAATAACATTATTGTAATGTTACCAAGTTTTGATCGAGACACTGAATTAATCAGTTGCTATTATTATTATTACACTAGCTATAATTTATAATTCTGACAGCAGAATTTTTTTATGTTAATTTGCTATTATTATTATTACATTTGATATTTTTTGTATTTTCGCAGTCTGAACAGCAAAGACATATTTGTGAGTGGTTTGATATCCAATTAGAATTAAAATTTGTTAATGCGTAATATTTCTTTTCATTTTCTATTTGTTTTGCATTGAGTCATTGTGACTTTATTAAAACGCTGCATGTTTCTCTTTGCATGTCTTGAATGAATGTGTTTACATTTGGATATGGAGATGGAGATTTGTGATATCATTTGACCTGTGAGTATTTTTCCCTGCTTTAGAAAACCTTGTTTTTCTGGTAGCGTACACTGAAAAAAATAGTAACTAAAAATGGTATATTTGTTAAGTAAGGTAAAAATAGCTCTTTAAGGAAACTTATCACAGGTTAACACTTTTTACAGTGTATATGTTGCATCCTTTCTACTTCACCTGAGGTCTTCGATCCATGGTTTATTCCCTTGAAGGGCCTATAAACGTCCTCCAAGCACTGAGCATTTTCATTAACCCAGCCATTCATTTGAAATCAGCAGATCAAAACGCTTGCCTACCGACCCTCTAAATCCCCCATGACTTCTGTGGAGGCTCAATGGGGACAGTGGTTTAGGAGATTTCCACCATGTTCAATCACAGGTTCAAAGCTCTTAATGATCTGGCGGGTCTAAACCCAAATGTGGTGTTATTTAGGAGCATCCATGAGCGTCCTCACTGATCTCCTCAATCCAAAACCATCTGACAGAATTTATTTTCAGTCGCCATAATTAAGAAATGTTGTGACAGCTTGTAGAAAATTACTGCTCCGGCAAAGGCCAGACATATTTCACCAGCTGTTCCTTACACAAGTCACAAAGGGTGAATTCTATTCTCAGATTTGATTAAGATCAGCTTCACAATACAAGGACGCTGATGGGAAGTTTCCAAAGTATAGCAGGACCAGTCTCATGTCCAAGTCCTCAGGATCAAGGAGAGCAAACACTGGATTTAATCATCAGCCTCATCAGATCATGATACAAATTTCAGTTAATACAGCAGACAAATGATGGCACTGGAACACAGCCGTTCACTCTCAGTTGAGTATTGGCCGACTGCTCCCTCTAGTGGAAAACATCTGAAGCACAATAAAAACAAGCAACAAATACTAGTTTGGATAGTTTATATATAGGACAGTTTACCTTAAAATTCATTAACTCACCTTCTCTCGCCTTCACTTGAGTATTGGTGATTTTTATTTTATTTTATTTTTTTCTGCGGGAAACAGAAATATCTTTAAAGATGTTCTGAAATGGTTTCCACATGATGATATAGTCAATGCGGATGAGGGCCATCCAAAACGACAAAAGGCACCATAAAAGTGGTACATACTACCAAAATATAAGTGGTTAATCACTCTAAATGACATCAAACACCATTGGTTCCAAACACCATTGACGTTCAAATTTGTTTTGATTTTTGTTATGTGATTAAAGGACCATATTTGAATAATGTCATTCACACACACACACACACACACATATATATAAAAGACTGGCGTAATGATGTAGAAAATTCAGCATCATTACTTACAAAAATAGAAAACTGCTATTTTAAATCATAATAACATTTCACAATATTACTGTTTTTACTATTTTTGAACAAATAAATGCAGTTTTGGTGAACATAAGAGACTTTTCAAAAACATTTTTTTTTTTTTTTTAACCAACCCTTGGACTTGAGTGGTTATGTACATGAATGGATGAACAGATTTTAGGAGAGTCATGACTAAATTTAGTGCTGTTCTTCATCTAAAGGTACTGTATGACTTCAGAATTACTACAAATATGGTGTATGGTCATACAAACCACTTTTATAAAACGATGTTCAGCAGCTTAATTAAGTTTGACTGACTGTTCCAGTTCCCTACTCACACACACAAACGCAAAAACACACACTCAAGCCACCAAATATTCTTAGCCAAATTTACTGAGACAGAACAGTCCAATTCTTCATACAGTACATATGAACTTTCAATTATGTGCCACATTCTGTTTTTCTCTTCGTCTGGTTCTCTACAAGAAGCAAACTACCGCCTACACTAAGGCTCAAATATTAAACCTTAAAGTCTTTCTAAACTCTGGAAAAGCAACCAACCATTCAAGATTTGGTTAAATAAATTATCTGCGAAGTGCATAAACTGCATATACATATGAAAAACATGTGCCCCCACCCCCCCCAAAAAAGATGAATGTGTACAGATTCTTTCAGCAATTACTTGGCACTCATAGAGCAGAAAGGCACAAGCGCTATATCAAAAGGCAAAGCAAGACTGAACAAGCCAGCTGACTTACTAGGTCTAAGTTATCGGCAGTGCATGAAAGGCAATAATACACCAGTCAAAAAGGAGGGGGAAAAAATACAGAAACAGCTTTTTGCGACACTTATTATAAATTACAAAGCTATGAAAATTAATGTATAAAAAAAAAGACAAAATAAAAAAAACATTTCCTTACACTATGAATTCAGGTCATCTCTTCATATGAAGAATCCTGCTCACTTTAGTCTTTAACAAAACTATGAAGAGAGAAAACAGAAGACAAATGAATATACAGTAAAATATATGTTTTCTATTCTATTAATGAAAAAGAACAACTAGTGGAATATATTGAATAGCTTGTTTCCTAATAAAAATTTCTGAGAAACAAAATCGCAAAATAGTTGAAACCCCCACCCCGGGGTATATTCTGAATATGTACTGTGCAGACAGTGGGGCTAGTTGTCACACTTTGCAGTTTGTGAATATATACATATATTTTTTTTTTACTTTTGTGACATGTCAAGATGGGAGTCTGCTATTTTGCTTTTCCATAAAATGTAAACATTATTTTAAAGATAAAACAAAGTCATAAAACAAAAATATAAAAGGTCAAATATAAACCTCATTAAATCCATTCTTTCCTTTTAGCCAATTTATGCAGTCAGTTAAGCTGGTACACTTTTATTGTAAAGTACAGCTGTGAAGTTTGCCTACATTGAGTAAATACTGCCACCACGTGGCTACATTGAACAAACATGAATCATGTTCACATAATGGATTTGACAGTTTTTATAGTCTTCAGCAAGCCGTGTTACTCATGTCAACCGATGGCCAGGTGTGTAGGGAGATTCTTACCTTCCACCGGTTTCCACACTCGTTGCACAGCACGAAGGTGGTCATGGGTTCATCTGCGCTGCGTGTCTGGACCTGCGGAGAGAGATCGTGCATTCCTGCTCATTTCATGCTTCAATGCAGTTTAAGCCCACTTGCAAACCTCTTTTCAGACATGCAAGCGAATCAAAGACTTGTGCGAATTTGCTCCAGGCACAGAAATGCGGGGCTGTTTGTGTTTCAGAAACTTGAGCCACCCGGTCTTCTTTTTCAAAATATGGATTAAGTGTACAAATAATTTTGAAAGGACTGTATTTGTAACCTACTGCTGCGTCACGCTTCAGATTGATAGTTGTTTTTATAATGATGGCAACTACTGTATAAACATTTCTGGTTATAAAACAGTCCTAAACACTGGTGAGTGTTGTAACAGCATACCTGAGTGTAAGTGCAGTTCTTGCCCTTGCATTTTCCACAGATGAACATGTCAGTCTCTGTGCCGCCCACTTTGGAGAGCTGATGCTCTCGAATGGACTCCTTGATCAGCGCTTTCCTGATCTCTTTCAGCTCTGCGCTTGCCATCTCCTGCCAAACACACAGTTAACACAAACACACTTCACACCCCACAGAGAAACTGTAATTTAACACTTCGCGGGCCCAAGTCAGACCTAAACGCACCTCTGCGGTCATGCTGGCGATGCGGTCTGGAGAGATGTTGCCACACAGGACGTTCCGGCGTAAGTCTGGGTTTTTCTGGTCCTTGAGGTTGGAGATGCGACTCCTCAGTCTGGTTTTGTACTTTATGTCAGTAGACTTGAACTCCTGGTAGATACGTGTCATGAAGTACAGTCAAGAAACCACAAACCCGGCTGCATTATTTTACATTTTCCTTTAAATATGAAGCATGCATTTATTGATTTTTCTTTTTTTTTATGTTAAAATAAAGTCTCCTTTCGCAGCAAGAATACTGCAAGTAAACCATTCATTGGCAAAAGGAAATGTAATGAAAAAGTGTATGAAAAACCAATGATCTTCCCGACATAACACTAGCTAATGTAACTTTTGGTAATGAGAAGGATATAATCTTCAATCTGTGCTGCCAGGTGTTCACAGTCTACACCGATTGTCTGGTAATCACCTGAGAAAAAATACAAAAAGAATAAATCAACTTCAATATTTTAACGACTCTAATTTTTAATCTAAACCCTAACAAAATCATCTTTTGCATTTATATTTAATAACAGTTAATTGAACATTTTAGTCACTTAACTTTTTTATATCAAGTGCAATCAACTTACTTCCATATTTGAATGAAATGAACTTGTTTTAATTAGTAAATTTCACCCTATAGCTTTTACGGTGCAGATACTGACTCAGTTCAGTTGGTTCAGCACTTACCATCAGTCTGCAGGGCCGCCACCAGCAGCTCTCTGGATTTAGTGCGCACGCTGTCCGTCGTGACAGGTGCGGGTGGGAAGGTGGTGAATTTGGGGGTGACGGGGGTGGTGGGAGTTTTTGGCGTCTCCGGCTTGTTACTAGAGAACAAAAATCATTTCACTGTTTTGTAAAACTGCTTAAAATAATCTGTATTGTAAAAAAAAAAAAAAAAAAAAAAAAAAAAAAAGAATTGAGTGTTTGTTTAATTCTTAATTAATATTTTATATTGTTGTATATGATATGATATGATATATATATATATATATATACACATACACCACACACACACACATTATTATATTATAAAAAAAAAAATATATATATATATTACGGGAGAGTATTTGGTTTGATATATATTGAAAATAAATAGTTTACATCTCGAGATTAAAGTCGTTGTGTTTCGAGATTAAACTCGTTAAATTTCGAGAAAAAAGTCGAAAAAACAATCTTGAGAATAAACTCATTAAATATCTAGAATAAAGTCGTTGTGTTTCGAGAAAAAAACTCGTTAAATTTCGAGAAAAAAAAAGTCGAAATACAATCTTGAGAATATACTCATTAAATATCGAGAATAAAGTCGTTGTGTTTCGAGAAAAAAAGTCGAAATACAAACTTGAGAATAAAACTCATTACATTACACGCCATTAATGGCAATGCCGTACGGTTTTAATTTATCATAGCTGTCCAAGTGCCAGAGTGCATTTGGGTGAAGCCAGCGATAACCTTGCATTTGTCCTCTGGTTGTCATTTCATGTTGGACAAAAGCGAGTAGCCTACAACGCGCAAATTGGACTGTTTTTTTCTTCTAAAAAGACCTAGCCGCTTGCAAATTCTCTTTAATGTTTGTGTGCTAATTATTATTGTGTCATAATTAGCTAAAGTTAATACTATTTCTTTGTTACTGAAAGATATAGGCTATGCAATGAACACTGATCGAATGCGTTATTATTTCATTTCGACTTTTTTTCTCGAAACACAACGACTTTATTCTCGAAATTAGATGAGTTTATTCTCACGATAATTTCGACTATTTTTCTCGAAATTTAACGAGTTTTTTGTCTCGAAACACAACCGACTTTATTCTCCAATTTTATGAGTTTATTCTCAAGATTGTATTTCGACTTTTTTTCTCGAAATTTAACGATTTTTTTTTTCTCGAAACACAACGACTTTATTCTCGAAATTTAATGAGTTTATTCTCAAGATTGTATTTCGATTTTTTTTTTTCTCGAACTTTAACGACTTTAATCTCGAGATGGTTTTATTTTTTTTTTTTATTGCTTGGGCCTAATCCTCTTTAGTATTGTGTTTGTTTATTTTTTTTTATTATTGCTTGGCCCTAATCCTCTATTTTTATGAAACATATGCATTGATGAATTGTTCACAATGAGATCTATAATATGCATTTAGGAAATAAGTAGAATGAATTGTAATTTCATGGTTAGATTCCACACACCTGGTGTCGCTGGATCCAGGATAGTCTTTAGAAGATGAGGACTGGAGGGGAGATACTCCTTTTTTCTTCTCCTCCGATTTACCCTCAGATCCATCTACATAAAAGAAGTCCAGCATTAACATCAGAACACACACACTGCATTCACTATCACCAAGTTAACTAGTAACATCCTTAAGACAATAAAAGCTGGAAAGCAAACAGACAGCAGCTTCGTCCCACCACATTTTAGAAAGAAATTCTTCAGTTTCCTTCTCAATCACTATCATTCACTCTAAAATACGAAGCTTTTTCTTTCTGTGTGTGTGTGTGTGTGTATAGGGATGGAGTACCCAGCAGTTTCTTCCAGGTCTTGATGAGAGATTTGGCCAGTGTCTGCACCTCCTCATCCGAGCTCTGCTTCCGCACTGCATTCACAGACATCCCGATCCGCGTGGACTGCGCCGTGGATCACAATGAAACAGAGGGAAGATCATGTTTGTTACATTAAATATACCACTGGACCATCACAACATCCAATCCAGTATCGAATAACCAATTATGATGCTTTGACTACCTGATCATTCTTCTGCTATAAAATGCTCAAAAGAGGGCAGATCATAAGTAAATAAAAGATGCAGTACATTTAATACTAAGCATGATAACCTTTACTATTTTAATCGCAGTAAATCAGGCACTGCTCTGGAAAGACTAAAACACAGATCTAGGATGTGTTTTCCCCATGTATTATTTTTTCTTCTGTGTATCACTGCTGTTTTTTCTCTGAATATTTCCTCCGGGACTAAGAAGCCACTTTGTTTGTACATTGACTCCAACCAACACAAGTACTAAAACTTTAACTAAAATTAAAATAGAAACATAAAAACTAACTGGAAATATTAATAAAAACTATAATAGCATCTGAATGAAACTAAAATAATACTGATTAATCTACTGACAATATTCCTACCGTAAATGCACTAATATGCCATGCATGTACAGTAAAGTAGGCAATTACAAATATACTGTACATACATACAGTAGTGCATTTGAAACACATTGGTAGGTGTTTAAAAAAAACACTGGCTCTGTTCAGAATGGATTTCAGATTTTTATTTTTTTATTTTTTCAATCTATGCAACATCTGCATCTGAAGTATAGAAAAATGATTACTTTGCATTTTTTAAATGATGTAACTTTTGTCAATACGATCAAGTAATGAGTGGACATATAATCAGGATCGATATGATTTGGATACGCCTCCAAATTATTCATTCATCAGAGTGGATACTGAAGGTTGAGCACACTCCATTGTGTTATTTAACATTCCATGCAATATGTGCTGTTGGGTACTGCATTTTCTGGTTATCCAGATAATCTAGGCACGCTTAGATTTTGCATACTAAGCACTGATTACATTCTAGACACTGCAGAAATAATACAAACAGTATGCCATTCCAAACAAGTCAGATTCCCTGACTGGAAGAGAATGCCATGATTATGTAACCCAACGCGGCACATGCTCTGCCCTTAGACAGATACCTGTAGGGTCTCCAAAGACATCTTCATGTTCTTCAGCTCCCGAAGCAGGTCAATGGCACCATCCTGAAGATAAAAACACAACGAGGAAGGACAGTTACACAACAACTTCTCAAATGCATTAGTAAACTGACTCCAACAACTAGGCTGTTTCACAGAAAACCCAAGATGCTGTGTTTTGGGGACAAAACTGGGACTGGCTGGTGTGAAGTGTTGGTTAAATGAGGCTTTTGTTTGCGCTGGAGAAATTTGGAGAACAACCAGCTGCCAGCTCATCACAGTACACAAACGATCCAAACATGAGAGTAAAAGCCAATTGTGCATGAAGATTGGCCAATGAGAGCCCGGCGGTTGTCTGGATGAGGATGAAACAGGTGATAATCTCACACACAGTAACTAGATCTCGTGCATGTTTAATGAAGACAAACGGATGAAATCAGCAGTTCTCTCTCCTATCTGTTTTTCAGCTGCTATAAGGAAATCTGTCACACTTACAGTGTTTTTCTTATGCACCATTTTGTCCAGCTTCTTTGCGATGCGCTCCACTTCTTGGTCCTTCACCATGTTTACAGGTTTAGGGCTGTTTGATGGCGCCCGATGGCCTTGCCTCCATTTATGTGGAAAAATGCGCCCGTCTCTGTCTGTGTGTGACTGTGTTAGTAGCAGTATGAAAGGAATCCGCTGCCTTTCTCTCCGCTCTAGAATGTTGTATAGCGACGTTCGAATCGCGAGCGAGTCGTTCTTTTCAATCGAATCTTTTCAAGGAATCAAATGAGCCTGTTCATTCAATCGGCGTGAACGATTCGTTCACAAATCAGACTGAATCGGTAACAGCAGTCATCGAGTGAACTTACTCACCGAGTCCGAGCACCGCGTCTTTTTCAGACATGATTCATCGCTAGTGAGCTGACAGTATTGGAGTGAGTTACTTTAATAGTGGTAGCAAATGTCACAAATTAATTATGTATTCGAAATGTTTAAGAGCTTATTGTATGGCAGTTTTGTCAATATCAGAATTGCTAATGTTTTAGATGTGTTATGGCTGCAACAAACTGGCAGGTGAAATTACATTAAACACATTTGTTAGAATAATAAACAGAAATATGTGACTGCATATGGCTTTAAAGAAACGTTTATATCAGGGATCTGCAGAGTGTAGCTCCCCTAATTAAACACACCTGAACCAGCTAATCGAGGTCTTACTGGGTATAATAATAGAAGCTTCCAGGCAGGTGTGTTGAGGCAAGTTAGAGCTAAACTCTGCAGGACAGAGTTTGGTGACCCTTGGTTTAGAACATAGGCCACGCCGAGATGTCATTGATCACCTGATGACAAATTTAGAAGCGGTTCTTTGAACGCGCTCCTCGAAAGAACCGATTCTTAGAAATGAATTAGACTGTCCAGTGCCCATCGATTCCGTGTTGAAGCAGGGTGTTATGGGAATTGGAGTGAATATGAATAACTGCAGGAGCAAAGCAGTCAAACACAAAAATTGTTAAATAGTTTTTCTAAAGAACTAACAGTTAGGATATTTTTGTTTAGAACATTTTCGTAAAAAAACAATACATAAACAACATTGACGTTTTGTTTTGGTGATAGACTCGGTGCCCTTTAATTTAATATTCAAGTTGATTTTTTTTTTTTTTTTTTTTTTTTTTTTTTGCATGTATAATTTAAGAGTCTGCCCTTTAAAATTAACAGCTAAATAGATAAAGAGAGCAGAAATTTAACCTTATTATGACAATGGTTGTCTTAACCTTAAGTTTACAGTCCATGTGTTGTAAACGTAATGTGCATTTCTACTGTTCTGTTCATTTGTCTTTCATTTAAAATACTTAGAAAAATAACTATTACTATGGATCATTTTTGAGTGAAACAGTGACTATTGTTCCTTGGTCATTTTTCATTTAAGTTTGGGAGTTTTCATTTCTGCACCTGTAAAGAGTGAATAATAATGTCCTATAGCACTATCATCCTAATTAAAGGAGTAGTTCAGACAAAAATGGAAATCATTTACTCCCCTTCAATGCTGTCCATGCTTGACAAAAGTGTTGGTTCTGATTAACACCATTTTGTTGTTGTTGTTGTTGTTGTTGTTGTTGTTGTTGTTTTTATCATCTTTTGTGTTCAGAAGTCACGTGTTGTCACTTTAACACATTTAGCACATAAAGTATGCCTGGACATCATGATTAACAAATGAGATAAACAGATAAATTATTATGAAAAATGTATGTGTTCACTATATGGATCTTTGCAAAATGAGGACAGTATTATTTTGACCTACTCCGTGTTATGTGATCAGGTTTAAGTTTAACAGACATTGGATTTTATCAGTAGAGGGCGTCATTGTAACAAAAGTACTAAATTTTTTGACCACCGAAACCACAAATCAAAATGCATGAATGGGTTTGCATTAGACAACAAAATATCAAAATTAAGTGACATTTATTTTAACCCTTACTTTGTCTTAAAGTCATTTTTGGCCTGTGTTTGGTAAAGAGCCATTCACTTTGGCCTTTCAAGCATCCAATTATTTTTGTACAATTATCAATAAAACTTGGCAAAAATATTAGGCACTTTCTATGATTCAGCCACTCACACACATTAGACACAATCAGGACACAACGGAGCTAAATTTTAAATATAAATTAATAATTTTTTTGTTGTTTTGTTGTATAATGCAATGAAATTATTAATTGGTTGCCATTGTAAGAGTATCTTATGTGAATCAGAAGAATAATCAGAGATATGCTGCATATTGTTTTGCTTAAAAGCATGTTTGATTCACAGTAAATGGTTTAAGCGGCACTCAAGAAGTGAGTTTGTGATAAAAGACACACAAAATGTAATTATATCCAAAAATAATTTATTTGTCAACTAAAGAATATATTACATCCACATATTTTTCGGACTGTTGTGCAGCATTTGTTCATATTCAAACCAGATCGATACGGACTTTAGCAGTGACAATGAAAACAATAGTGACATCCCGAATCTGACTTCTGAGAGTTAATGTCCCATAATGCCCTGTTGAACCCACGGTATGTGCACATACAGAGCTTGAAGCCTCCCTATGTGAGTGAAGGTGACAGTGTGGCATGTTCTCCAGCTGAAACGGCCAGCTCAGGCCTCAGTCACTCCGGCAGGAAACCCGGCCTTCATCACCCTGCTGAGGTCATCTCTAATTAAAACTAGACCTTGTTAAGGCAGCCCGACTGGCTCGCTGCATGCCCTGTTCCTGCCATACATTCCCTTTTTAGAGGCATACAGGCGGGCCATTCTTACTTTGGACTTTTTGTGTGGTTTAGAAATGTGCTGACTGATTGAGGTGTGTGTTTATTTCACTTGGCTTATCAGTGCGAGGCTGTTGCCGACCATTAATCTGTCATTACGAGGCATGGGGTCAAACTGATTTTAAATGAGAAATTATAGATTATATTGTCTATATGTTGACATGTTTTCTTAACACTTTTTCATAACATTTCACAACGATTGTTGACTTTTTATGGCTTTATCTTACAATTTCCTGAAGAAAATATTTATTAACAATTTTTGTATTTTCCTGTTAATTGTCAACTGTTTTAAATGTAATTTTCTGAACTTTCTAACATTTTCTAAAAGGAATTAATTACACATATCCCTATACAAACAAAATTGTCAATGAGATATTTTGATCTCTTTATGTTTACCCAATATATAAAAATACCTATACTATCAAAATAAAAAATATCTCACACTGATATTGTATAACATGATAACTGATTACACTGATATGGTTTTGTGGGTGTAGGAATATGTGTAAGAATCAAAATATAACATTTATATGGTTTTGTTGTTATAAGAATGTGCATAAGTATCAAAATATCTCAAAAGCTCAAAATATCTCCTTTTATTTTATGTATTTTAGTACAAAATATCTCATCATAACTAATGTATTTTTTTTGATGTTCCCCCTTTACGCCTAATAAATGAATGTTATCCACCAAATATAGTTAAAGACAGTTATATACTGTAGCAACATTAATATGCCATATATACAATTAATATAGCATATGTTTTGTATTTCCATTAAACTGTGCATATAATGCACTGTATTTAACAGCTTCTCCCAGTAATCCCTATTGTTTTTAATAGTTTAACGTGTGTGCATTTGCTTAAAGCGCACAGGGGAACAGGGCCGGGTGTGTGTGAGTGGGAGAAAGAGAATGAAAAGCTGTGACATCTCATACAGGCAATATCATGTGTGCTGAGTTTAAACAGATCACTCTGTCAATAAGTACTTTCAAATTGAAATCAGATGCTGACCACTTCTAGCCCCAAACCTACATCCTCTTTACAATCACAGAGGAAATTTAACATCGAGTGAGTGCGACCGGTCCTGTGCAGTCAAAAAGCCTATGTATAATTGCAAACAGTTTGAGGAAAGAAACCCAGGGCTTGGAAAACCTTAATATGTGTTGTAGCGTTACTATAAGCAAGTTGGTATGTGTTTATCAAGGGCGAATGATGCAAGATGGCCCTGGCACAGGCGGACACAGACAAATATATTTAGCAGAATGTGAATGTGGGATGCAGTGTATCTGTTTGACTTAAATGAAAGCTAATTGTGTTTATTAAGCTCACTGCTGTTCCTTCTTCTCCGAGTAGTCGTCTTTTTTTTTTTTTTTTTTTTTTTGTGCAGTTGTTGCTGAACCGTGTTCTCATATTATCTTTGTAACAAATATCTCTTTCCCTGGCCATCCTCAATATGATAACAAACTCCAGTCAATGCCGTATTTAATGTCTATAGTTTTTCACTCTCAGGCAGTGAGATACCGTAAAACATGTGAGCCTGGTCAAAGCGAATGATGAGTTACATGAAAAGTCAGGGAGAAGGGGACTGAACATCATCCAAGATCTTATTAGAGACAAAGAAGCATTCTCCTCTTCTCTGTCAAGGGTCCTCTCCGTCTGAAAGGAAAGTGCATGTTTTTGATTTTTAACACGTGTATCAGAACACATAAAACAGTGTCTGTAGGACTGCAGGAACAGCTCCAGGCCTGCTCTTGATGTGCTGGGAAAGCGATTTTAGGCCAGCGGTGAGCTGCAGAGCCCACATATTACAATTCTGCTCTGATCGTTTTCATCCTGAAACACAGCAAAACAACAAAAAGTCAAGTTGATTCTGCAGGACACAGAGCCTCTAAACAAACACATTAGTTGTGTTTGCTTTCTGGACAGCCCTGGTTAACACTGATTTTATTGTTTACACTCCTCGTTTTATACTTTTATTAGGCAAGGACGTATTTAAAACTGACTTTTACATTTTTACAACTGAAAAAATGTCTCATGTTTTCCAAAGAAATATTAAATAGCAAAACTGTTTTCAATATTGATAATAACAATAGGAAATGTTTCTTGAGCAGCAAATCAGAATATTAGAATGATTTCTGAAGGATCGTGTGATACTGAAGACGATTCGACGTAATGATGCTGAAAATTCAGCTTTCACATCACAGGAATAAAGTGCATTTTAAAATATATCAAAATAGAAAAATTTGAAATTGGAATAAAATTTCACAATATTAATGTTTCGCTGCATTTTATTTTTCAAATAAATTCAACCTTTGAGAGACTTTCAAAAACATAAAATGCAAAACTTTTGAACTGTAGTGTATATGTAATTACTTGACAATATAAAACTATACAAAATTACAATAATCCTTCTAATTACCTCAAATGTCAACTATTGTCAAACATCATTGGTTCTTGCTCTTTGAGGTGTATTGGCATGTTTTGTGGAGTCTGTTTATGTGCTGTGATTTGATTTGAAAGTGAATAAGATCATAAATTTCACTGTTTATCACAAAGTGATAGTTGCTTCAGAAGACATAACATCCCTAGCAAGTCTTATTAATTTCAGTTTAGCTTTATCAGTGTTATTTTAGTATCATATACTGTGATACTATTTATTAATATTTTGAATTCAATTTTCATATTCAATTTTAGTATTTTTGTTATGTGCCTTTGTTTTTTTTTTTAATATATATATATATATTTTTTTCTCGATATAACTTTAATTCATATTCTGTTTTAGTTTTAGTACCTTAACTTAAACTTATTTTAGTTAGTTGCCAAGGCAACACTTGTAATTTTGTTAGTTTTTTAAAGTTTTCATATAATGTTTAGATTTTAATTCAGCTTCATTTCAATTACTGAAAATCATTTTTAATAGTTTTATTCAACAATAAAAGCACCAACCTTTATGTCCTTTTTGGAGCTTGAAAGTTGTGAGTCTCTTTGACTTTCATAATATTCTGTTGCACACAAGAAAAAAGTCATACAGGTTTGGAACAACATGACTGTGAGTAATTGATGACACAATTTCAGTCTTTTTAATCAGTTGCAGTTGCATTTATCATACAATGGTGAAAAGGTTAGAACTGTGCTTCTAAAGCAAAATTTGACTGCAGAATTCAACTAACCATGGGTCCTGCGAAGAAATACATTGTATGCAGTGGTACATCTTATAGCTTCATTGTAATGGCACATGTATTTGGTTGTCCCATTTCCTGCATCAATTTACTTACTACAGTAGTACTGTATGGTCTCAACCCAAACTGAACCAGATTTTGACATTTTCTGAATAAAATGTGAGTGATCACAAACCTTAAGTATGAGCACTAGTAATAGAGACACTTCCCTTAGTAAGCACCGAATTGGGATGCTTTATTGACATCACCCTTTTTCCCTTTTGGACACACGACAGGCATTTCGCCTTTAACAGGAAATACAGTAATGCAGCCACACAATAACCCATTAAACACATCACACACACATCAACAATCACAATCGCTCCGGCACACTAACCTTCAGTTTTCCTGCCGCCATCCAACCAGATATAAATAAAAAATCTTCACATTTAAAAACACACTTTTCATCATCCTTTACCCTCCCAAAACCTCAAATCCCACCTCCTGCTCCAGAAAATAACCCCTGCCGCTCCAAATCCAGCACCAAAACAACCCTCGTCCTCTCAATTTCATCTTTCACCTCATTTCTACGGCCAACATTCCCCCTCCAATCTCCATTCCTTCCACAAGACCCATTGAGTCACTTTTCTCTCTCAAGCAGATCCGCTTAACCTCCTTTGCTACCTGTCTGAAAACACCGTCTTCATCTCGCAGCACCTCATTTGATCACCCCTCCTCTCTGCCCAGCCTTGACCCTCTCCGTCAGGGGAATTGAGTGCTTCCCTTTGGCCTGTCTCAGCAGGGTTACTGTGCTGCAGGGCGCTGTGTGGGAAGCCGTCAGCCCTCTCACTCTCACACGCACCTCACGGCTCTTCCTATTCAACGTTTCCTCCTGCTGCCGGTCTGCCATCGTGCTCACACATGGCTTTTTTTTTGTTTTGTTTAGCTGGTTTTGTTCTGTTTTCTTTTTTCATCTCTCTCTCTCTCCTTCTCTCTCCTCTGGGATCGACAGAAGAATAGGGGGACAGTAAACCTGAGGTTTTTTGAGCATTTCCTCTGCTGAGGCACTGGCGAAGTTAGGACTCCGGTTGTGTCAGCATCCCTGCCTGCTGCTTGTCACTCTCGTATTCCCCTGCCTTCATCGTCTTCCTCTTTTAAAGGGATACAGTAGTTCGCTCAAAAGTAAAAATCCTGGCTTCATTTACTTGCCCTAATATGTCTTTCCAATCTCAAAGAACTTTCATCCTTCTGTGAAACACATTCTCATTTTTTTAGAATGTGGTCACTTCAGAAAGATAATAATTGTGGACTGAATGTTTCAAGCTTTAAAGAGGACTTGCACTGATTAAATGTTGGGAATTTAATAGAATCAAAATATTTAAATGATTTATTGATTCTTGCGTGCAGCTGACTGAAATGAAGGCACGAAGCGGTTCTGATGCAGCATTTCATTTGCAAAGAACCGAAGCTTAAAACTTAATGCCTAAACTTTACACAATACTGTAAAATTATTAAAACTAGAACTATTGTTTAAATCACAATATATTATTAGAAGATACAGATATACCGTATGATTACAACGTATGATGATGATTTACTTAGAGTAAAGTGCACTATAGCACATATGGCAAGAAATGTGGTAGTTATCATGTGCTTGTAATTATTTATTTTCTAATAATCACGTGATTTAGTCTTATTTTAAAATAGCAGAAAATTAATTATTACTTTATTATTACAATTTTTTTATTATATTAAAAAATAAACAGATTTTTTTTTCATTCGAAATGTAGTGTAAAATGTTGAAATTGCTGAAATCTCTTAATTTATATTATTTTTTATATTTACTATTTTTATATTATAATTTTTCTTTATATTTGAAATAAGAACAATAGTAATTATATACTTTATACAAACATCTAAAAATAAAATTTAATTCAATAACATTTTAAGAAAATGTATAATAATAATAATTATAAATAATGAGATTTTTTTTTCATTCAACATGTAGTACATTTAGTTTCATTTCACTGTAATCTTTAATGACGGAATTTTATAAATGAAATGTAACAAAGTCCAGCAGTCCTCTTCACATTAACATTAGTAGCATTATATGATAATTCTGCGGTACACTTTACAGTATCAACAGTCTCATGGATTTGATCTTTTGTTAAAAAGGCATTGTTTTATCAAAAGCATTATTTATGTATTTAAATGCTGTTAAGAATGTTTAAGAGTATACAACAGATTTTAAGGTAGATTGTCAGGCATATAATGAATTATGCGTGGCTCCATGTGTGACTAAATTCAATAATGTTCTTCTAAAAACCCAGCTCATATTCTATATCAATTGTGTTTTTGGTGCCATGGCACGTTCAGCTCTTTGAAAGGTCACAGAGAAGATAAACCTGTAATCCATCTCTTTATAAATTGTTTTCATATTGTTTATGATCCACTTCCAGCCCCATGCTGTTTTATTTTTACTTAACTGAAGGCACTAATTCTTTGCATTCATCTCCACCCACGGCTGATCATCACCATAGAGATTCATCCATCAGCCTTTCTGGATTCACCAGTGAACAAATCTGCTCGCAGGAATCTCGGTGCATGGGAACTCTGGGTGCTGTGTGAAATATTTGAGATGATATATCTTGTGATCTCACTGCACTTTGATTCAGTCAGACTCTGGGAGAGTTGTGAGAGTAACGGACAGATGCGTCAGTGAGCGAAGGATGTGTGGCCGTTATATATTTCGGCATGCCTGCACACATTGTTTCAGGTCTTGTGGCATATCACTATGGTATTGTTTTTGAATGGCCTCCTGGGAGTGTGTATGTGTGTGTGTGTGTGTTCAGGTTGGCTAGAAGCCATGCTCTTAATTGGTTCTGAGTAAATGCTTAAGTGCATATTTGTGTGTTTGTGTTTTGCTGTGAAGGTCATACATATACCAGGTCCTGTGTATGTGCATGTATGCATTTGAGTTGTATGTATATGCTGCTTATGCGTGATGCTAAAAAGTTTGAACTTGCACTGGGGAGTAAAAATGATTTGTTTGAGCATTTTCCATTTTTATTTTACTTGACTTTTTTTTTTCTGTTAAGAGTATGTGTTTGTCTAGTGTTATAATTTTTATTTGCATGCAAGAGGACAAATATCCATTTTTTAATAAATTAATACTTTTATTCAGCAAGGATGCTGAACACTGTTCTTTTAACTTTCTATTCAATAAAGAATCATGAAATCATGGTTTTTCCATACACACACAAAAAAAAGTTGAGCAGTTCTCAACACTGATATATAATAATAATAATAATAATAATAATAATAATAATAATAATAATAATGTTTCTTGAGTAGAAAATCATCACATTTGAATTATTTCTAAAGGATCATGTGACACTGAAGACTTGAGTAATGGCTACTAAAAATTGCTATCACAGAAATAAATTTAAAAATGGAAAACAGTTATTTTAAATTGTAATATTTCTCAATATATAACCGCTTTTACTGTAATTTTATTCAAATAATAGCAGCCTTGTCGAGCATAAGAAATTTCTTGGAATATATTGCTTCTGACTGGTCAGTTGTGCCAATGCGCAATAAAATATTTTTCTATAGAATTATAGTTTTTACTTTTCACTTTTTTGCATTTAATGATGTAAACTAGATATGTTGTCATATTGATGCTACATTTACATTACTTGTATTACTCTGTAGTTTAAAATAAACACAATAATAAAAATGCAAATTCAAAATGACATAAATGCTAATAATTTTGGGGAGTAACTCTCAAAATCCACTTTAAAAATCTGTTTGATTGGGCATGACATTCCTGCAATGCAGTTGCTGTTAAGCATGAAACAAAAATCCAGTTATTGTCCAGGAAAACAAATGTTATCCCCTTCCACCCCTTTCTTTCCATCTCCCTCTCTCTCTCTCTCTCTCGTGCGCACACACACACACACACACACACACACACACACACACACACACACACACACACACACACAGCCATACCAGTGTCAGCACAATTCCCAGAAACACTCCCATTCCTCCACCACCCTCTCAGGGCCGAGAACGGCCTCACTCTCCAGAGAACAGGCATACCAGGCGCCAGGTCCGCGCTCACACATATACACACAGACAGAGGCCATGCCCACGGCCTAATGGCCTCTGTGAACATGCCACATACTCATGTACAGCGGCTTCAGTCTCTGCTCTTGTCTGTGGTGGCCATGTGCGTTTTGTTTGTGAGTGTAGCAGTAGTTGTACTACACAAGTGTGTTTTCCCCTGCGGCGCTGGACTGCTGACTCAGCAGCTTGTGGTGTCTCTGTGCTTTCATGGACTTGTGTGTGTGTGTGTCCTCTTTGCACTTTATTTGCCCTGAGGTCTCCTGTTTAAACAAACCAGCCATTGCCCGGCACAGAAAAGTTCCCAACAGTATGTGACCAGCAGTTTTATATTTGCAACGGTACCCCCTCAATATTTAAAGCCTAATTTCATGAGCGTGTTTCAGTGTGTTAACACTGCTCCATGACAGCATGAGTGTTAGTTGTGCCAAATTAAAGTCTATATTTAAAACTAATTGTTGGGGAGACTCTTTGTTTACCCCCTCTGGAGCCATGTGGCTTGTCCGTTACCAAACCAAATGTATTTGCACTAAGTATATATACACGCATGCATAAAATATGCTCATACATTATGCTTATGTCAGCACATTTCAAAACTATAGTTACTTAAAGTTGCACCATCCTATATAGAGGTGTAAAATTAATATACTTGCATCATTTGTTAACCTTCAATTCATTCAAAACCATGTGTTCCATGTGGAACACAAAAAGAGAATTGCAGTATTCTCTGTCAGCTCTTTAGAATCAGAACAAGTGATGAGTCTTTTGAATCAGTTCTGTTCAAAGAATCAGCTGAACTTTTCTGATCAAAGCTGTCAGTTTTGATTCATATTTTTAGTGAGTAACAATTTTAGTCTGCTTGTCAATCAAAGTGATGATGTCTGATTTGGAATGAATGACACTTTTGAATCAGTTCTGTTTAGAGAATATGAACTGGTCTGAATCATCAAAGTTGTAGGTTTGAGTTTTAAATCAAAATTTTAAGTGAGTAAAATTTAGTGAGTAACAACTATTTTAGTTTGTTCATCACAGAGTGATCAAATGATGTCTAATTTGGAGTGAATGACTTTTGAATCTGAATGACTTTTGATTCAAAGAATCTGTTCTGTATCATCAAAGTTGTGAGTTTGAGATTTGAATAAAATTTTTAGCGAATAGCAACTTCAATTTAGTCTGTCATATAAAGCGATCAAGTGATTTCAAATAAAAAATAAATAATTTATGTTCAAAGAATCTGAACTGCTCTGAATCATCAATTTGTCAGTTTGAGGGTTGAACAAAATGTTTAGTCTGTTTGTAACTCAAACCATTCAAGTGATGTCCGATTTGGAATGAATGATTCTTTTGAATCAGTTCTGCTCAAAGAATCAGCTGAAAATTCTGAATCAAAGTCTGAGTTTTAATTCTTTATTTATTTATTTATTTTTTCCTTTATATGGCTTCTTCCTTCATTTTGGAGCTTGCCAGCCCCAGGCCTCGTTCACATTAGTCTGAAATTCACTTTTGACGCTCCATATAAGAAAGTCATACAGGTTTGAATCAACACAAGGGTGAGTAAATGATGACTGAATATTCAGTGCTGTGTGAGTTATTCTTTTAACGCACAGACAACAAACATTATCTCATAAGATGAAGGAGTTTACAGGGAACCTATCTTCAGCAACATTCATCACTCATATCCACAGACTCCCAAGTCAAGTTGAGAAATCCCCTCCCTCACGTATTTAACATTTTCCAAATAGCTGTGCAAACCACAGAATAGTTCCCCCTCGTTTTGTGGCAAACATAAACATTGGAGACTCTCTCCCCACGAAGATGGCTGCCGCATCACATGAAGAGATTCCAGCAGCCAAATGTAGCTCTACTTTCTCATTTTGGGGGACTGACAATTATATAGCATGGACACCACATTGTCCAACAAAGTATTATCTAGAAGTCACAGAGTCTAGTATGTCTCACTTCAGAATGTAATATCATTAAGTCTAGAACTTAAATCAAAGCTCACCCTTCCCAAAGATAAACAGCACTCACCAACAGAAAAACCCACAGTCGTCTGAGAGACAACTGACCCACGATGCAATATCCTATACCTCTGTCCACAAGGAAGTTCTGACTATCACAGTATCACATGTAAAGAATCTTAAACGACAAAGGAAGCAAACCTTTCTGTTATACAGGTAATGAATGTTATAAATAACCAATGTGCAAAATATGTAATTATTCTGTGAAGCTAGGCCTGCTTGAACATACAGTACATTTTAATGGCAGTACTGGGGAATGTTGCAGTATTGTGTAACTCAGACTACATAGCATATAGGCCCTTTTCACATGACGTCATGCAACTTCCGTTCTGACTTGAAGCAGGGTATTCTTACTTCCGCCAGCATAGTAAAAGCATGGAGTTCACCCAGACACTTGTACATCTGCTGCAAATATGATTGGAGGATGACGTCCTCACTCAATGAGAACCGTCTGACATCTCAAACAAACTTACAGAATACCGATCAACAAGATTTGCTGCTTGAAGTCGAGGGAGGAGTTGAAAAAAGAGCAGTCGTACTTTCCAACTCTTGTGCAGTGTTTGCTGTCTTTATTGAAGATGAAGTTTGTTAGATATATTTGTCAAATAAACAAACATTTTAGATCAGTGTTTCTCAACCCTGGTCCTGGGCGCCCCCCAGCACTGCACATTTTGTATGTCTCCCTTATCTGACACACCTATTTCAGTTCCTGGAGTTTCTTTTAATGAGCTAATGAGTTGAATCAGGTGTGTGATTAGGGAGACACATACAATGTGCAGTGCTGGGGGGCGCTCAGGACCAGGGTTGAGAAACACTGTTTTAGATATTTACATGTGGTAACAGAAAGCCTTTTCATTCAGTAATTTATGTATTGCTCAATACAGTGCCTGCATGTACAAGAATAAAGTTCAACTAAACAAGTTTGTACTTTAAATAGCCTATCAGTAAAATGGGGTCTATATTTTTATATGTAAAGTCAAATTAAACAGAGGAATTAAAGTAATTGTAGAGGTCCATAGTTCTTTAGCACTCATGACTCTAAAGGAGCTTGACTGTTTTCACTGAGAAGTGTTACAGCTGTGTCTGTCTTTTATAAATCTGATAAAACTAAAGACTCTTAGGAGAAACGAAGGATGCAATACTATTCTATAAGTACTCACGATTAACATGAGATTGGCAGAAACTATGTGTGCTATGTCCCCTTTAAGTGTCCATGCAGACAAGAATAATAATGACACAAACCTGAACTAAATAACAAAATCAAATCAACAACCATAACAACCACCACAACAGGGAAAATTTGCAAACTGAAGCAAAGCCCAAACCAAGGGAAGGAAAGTTCTGTCCAAGAGAGCCGCTGTCCTGCAGAGTTTAGCTCTAACCCTGAAAGAAAAAAAAAAGACCTATAGCCTTGGTAATCCTGGAGACATTAGACGCGCTCGACTTGAAGCAGTGCTGCGCAGAATGATCAGTGTATGGCATCAAAGATGCTGGAGCCAATGAAGCGAAGCAACGCCTATGACCTTGGTGACTGTGACAGAGCCGCAGCGATGACCTAGAGGTGGGCGATATGACCAAATTTCTTTAAATAAGGTCTTTGTGATATAAACATTTTTGATACCATAAAAATGCATAATTCTTGTCACCAGTGTCAATATCACAATGAACTAGCCTAAATAAAATAAAAAAATTAAAAACTCAAGCTTACTGAAGACAAGTTAACAGTCTGTGATTAAAAAAGAATAAGAGACTAATAACAAGCAATAGGACAATTATATGTATAAAAACACTGCGTGTTCTTCACTGTGTAAATTAAATATATATTTCTTCGACAAAAGTGATTTATTCAAGAGCAGTGAGGGATTTTCTCTCTTTTGTTGTTTGATTAGCATGAATGACAGACAGCAGGAATATTAGTCTGCTGTCACTTTAAGAGCTGCCGGAATCCAGTATATTGTTACACGTTTTCTTTCTCAATTGTTTGCTTTTACTTAAGACCTAAATTAGTGTGTTTACGAGATAATTGCAAAAATGGGCATTCTGACACATGCATGTGTGGATTTAATCATTCAAGGCCTATAAAGTGGCAAAAATGGTCACTGCTGGAGTTGAGGGAGGAAGGAGTGCAGGAGCCAGGGTGACAGGTCGAGTTTGAAAGAAGTGCTCTGGATTGATGTGTGTGGTCTGTCATTCAATTGAGTGCGGAGGGATTTTTGTAGCCAGGTAGAGAGTCCAAACTAAGTGATATTGTGACATACAAAATAGGATTTTGAATATGACTTGACTTGAATCCCTGCAGTTTCCAGCTGAAATGAACACGAGAGGCAGTAAACTCTGAAAACTTTTATTCCTTTTCACACAAATTATGATTTACAGGGCCAAAGTTTTGATTAAGAAAGCCTAATTTTTGCCCAATTCCTTGTGCAATTTAATGTTATGACTTCAAAATAATTTTACCTGGCTTCGAGATTTGAAAACTGATACTTTTGAACGTTAGCATCACCCGTACAGCTTCACATGTATGGGTTTTCTAACACAGTAAGTTTGCTTGGTAGCGCCGCGATACAGCACCGCACTTGTGAGGTGAAGCGCTCCGTTACGAATCCAGTGAAACTATGGTTCGACAAAACAGCTTTAACCCACGTAGAAGGAAGTTAAAATAGTGCAGTTGCATCAGCGAATATCGCTTTTGCTTTCGTTAACACTGTTGGGTAGTTTTAGGGTTGGGTTTGGTGTAGGGTGTATGTTATTTTCCAACATGATAGACCATTAACCTCCCCAAACATTTGAATCCTGAACTGCCACAATGCATACCTAAAGAAACATAATAAAACTGCTGCAATACATGCCTGTACTAGTGTAATAAAAATCTGGCATTGATCACATATGGAAACTGCTGTGGAATGTGCAGTAAGGAACATAAAATCGGTGTTGCAGAAACGTCACCACAAGCACATATTTTCAATGAGCCTAGGTTGATTTTTTTTATTTGTTTTTAGGTAACTCAGTGTAAGTAAAGTAACAGATTTTGTTTGTGACTGCATTATGAGAAAAGAAGGTTTTTAGTTCAGTTATTTAGTGTTTCTCAGTAAATAAACTAAACAGAAAAACTTGAGCAAAATTTAGGTAAGTTTTTAAAGTAACACAAAATATGATTCTGAATAAAGGTTGAACTTGTCTAATTATTTTGTGACCATATTAAGAGAAAAGGTGGTATTTAATTAAGTTTTAGTACTTAATGTTTGTCAGTAAATAAGGTGCATAAATAGAAAAGTTTAAATTTAGGTAATTAGGTGTAAATAAAGTAACCTAAAATAAGACCCTGAATATCAATATGTTTGTCTATTTTTTTGTGACCGCATTATGACAAAAGTAGGCATTTATTGTTTGCCAGTAAATAAAGTAAACAGAAAAGTTACGAAAAAATACAATTTAGGTAACTAATAAAGAAATAAAGAAACATAACTCTATTTTAATAATGTAACATGCATTACCTATAACACTTTTTGTTACATTTGTAACATTTTTGTATTATTGCTGTTGTAATTGATTGCATGTAATATGTATAACATGTAGAGTACAGTGTTACCAACATGAATCTTGAAATCAAAACAGTGGCAAAGTGCAGCAAATCTATTTTCTTTTGGCTCCTGTGTTACATTACATGTAACAGTGTTTTTACTTTTATTGTTGTTGTTACCAACTTAATTTACACGTAATGTTTAGCATTTACACTGTACATGTGTTACCAAAATGAATCTAAATGTCAAAATAGTCGCAAAGTGCCACAAATTTATTTTCTTTTCCATCCTATACGTGTTACATGTTCTGTAACACATAACATGACTTTTAGTTTTTATGCTCTTGTTACCAATTTAATTTACATGTAATGTGTAATATGTACACTGGAAAGTGTTACCAAAAATCTGGACTTATTACAGAAGTCAAAAACAGTGGCAAAGTTGAACAAATCTCTGTTCCCTCCCCTCCTGTGGGTTTGGGTGAGCCCTGCTTTGACCTATGGGTCATGTCTGACCACGCAAACTCTTTTGCTGATAGAAGGTCAACTGACGTCCTGTGGTGCTCCTTTTTGTTGCAATCTGCGATCGCTGTGCTCATGAGTTTGGGCCAAGTCCCTGTGTGTCCAGCGCTGATAGCATTGACCTAAGAAATCACCACATCTGATTTACACTCCCACAGTGGAATTACAAAAGCAGTCTGGTTATCTGCACACCAGCTCGTCTCATTGAATTAAACAAGCCTCTCTCGTTTTTTTTTTCGTTTTTTTTGCCCTCCCGAGCATATAGATGGCAAAGTGAGATTGGTTCTGTAAATATACAAAAGTTTGAATTTAAGAGTTTACAGCATTAAATGAGAAATGAAAGACAGAAAAACACAGCAGACAAAACAGTCCCAGATCTGTTTGTTGTGTAGCGCAGGAATACGTGAAACTTTGCAAGATTCCTCTCAAAGCCGTGTCTTATCATGAGACTACATCATAAATTGTGCCACCCTCTTCTTTTATCCAAAAATCAGTATATTGTTCATATTTCAGCCATTACTTAACTAACATACTGAGATAAAACACTAAAAAAAATATCAGGAGAATTAACCTTCCAGGGTTGACCGTTAGTTCATTAAACCCACTTGAACTTTACTGTGGCCTGTCAGACTTGTAGTAATAGTAATAATCGCTATTTTAATTGTGGCTTTTGAAACTTTTAGTATTCCTAAATATCTTTTGGAATTAAGATTAGCTAGATCTAGTTATCTTTAGTTGGGGTGAAGATATGTTTGTTGTGAATCTAAATAGCCACAAAAATATTATAAGTCTTTACAGGAAACCTAAAAAGTCTTCAAGTAAAAAAAAAATATTTAACATGACTGAATAACAGAAATAGGACATCTTTAAAGTAACAAACGCATGGAACTGTGCTTTACAGTGTTTTTTATTCAAACGCTTTTGCATTTAAAAAAAATATATATAATCTTAATGTTAGTAATTTTTAAAAACAAATATTAGTCATGAATATAAAAAAAGTATTTTGCTATAAATAATAACAATAAGAAGTAGAAGAACATTGGGGGTTGTGGTTAAATAAATAAATAAAGGAATGATAATTAAAAATGCATATGACAAAATACATGTATTTTCTGCATTTCACTATTTATATTGTCGCATTGTGATATTTATAGAACACCATGCATGTCTGACATCCTGTGACAAAATATATAAATGCTTATAAATATTGCCAGTTATATCATTAACCTAAAATAACCAAATATTGGTAGGATCACAGTGTAAGTTAAAAGTCACATGAACCTTATCAATCATGTGATTCCTTGAAATTTCTAGTCTTAAATGGTCTAATTAACCCATTTAGCATGTTCTTTCTTCTGTTATACCTGATATTGCAACATAGCTGCAAAATAAATTCTCATGAATTCATATGAAATCGTCATCTCATAAAATAGTTACTTTTTCTCATGAGATCAGGTTTGATATATGCATTTAAAATGCATTAAATATGCATTTTTCTCCAGGAAAACAGATCAAAAATATGGATGACTCATCTTGCACAACGCAGATTTGAGTTCTTTGTGATTTAGCAGGTTCTTTCCTCCACCAGGTCGACCTGATACTGCAACTTAGTAGCTGTAGAATAATTTTCTCACCCTTGTAATGGCTCTTATAGTCTGTCATTTAGCGCGGTTTTAGCCCACAGTTCAGGGTTCTAATCACACACACATAACGTCTGTGGTTTTGCCTCCCAAAGCCGTTTCCATCCTCTCTGTCTCTGTGACACAGCCACAGCTCTGAATACACTGCACTTCCGTCTGCCTTTTCCCGCACCACAACTGCACTGTCAGCGAGTGGATATTCTTAGAGCCAAACCCGGGCGCTAATCAACCTCGCTAGCCTAGCATTGTTTATCTGTGTGAGATGACTTTGATTCCTCATTCTGTTCCTTCAGAAAAAAAGATTTATTTAAATAAATAGCTCTCACTTCCTTTGTCTCAAGCCAAGTCACTATCATAACATGACCGGTCAGGGGGCCAGAGGAAGGTAACGGGGAGATGGAGTGCGGCTGCAGGCTGCAGATAGAAGAGGTGTACCCTGGGAAAGTGACCTACGTTTCGCCACACCTCAAAACTCAGTAAGACACTCATATGGGATTATTAAACATAAGGGAAAGAGCGAGAGACTGACAGACAAGGCTTAATTTAGTCACTTCCTAACCAAGGGCTCCAGCAGTTTTGTCCTCAGATTACTCAGATGGGATCATCAGACAGGAATGTGATATGGAAGACAGACTGAGAGAGAAATGTGATGTGATGTCTGCAGCAACGTTAAAAATAGTTAGTGGCTTTTAATCAGTGTTTATTGATGCCATCTGCATATGCTGGTATGCTCCTAAAAGTTGACAAAACCACTTTGGTGGAAAAAGTTTTTCTCCTCAAAAAATGATGCAAAAATATTGATGACTCATCCTGCACAACAGATTATTTCCAATCAGATACACTCTAAAATCATAAGGTCCCACCCCCTAAAACCACCTGCAACAGACTAGGGCAAATTTGGCATATACAATGCCGTTCAAAAAATTTAGGGTCTGTAAGATTTTTTACATGTAATTTATTCCTTTGGTGTCAAAGCTGAATTTTCAGCATCATTACTCCAGTCTTCAGTGCCACATGATCCTTCAGAAATCATTCTAATATACTGATTTTTATACTGGTTCAAGAAAAGATTCTTATTATTATCAATGCTGAAAACAGTTTAATACTAGTATGGAAATAGTGGTACATTTGTAGGGCTCTTTTATGGGTAGAAAGTTCAAAAGAATTTATTTGAAACAATTTTTTACCAATATAAAATATGTACTGTAAATTTTCCTTGTGAAATAAATATTTGTATTTCTTCAATAATAGTATTTCTAGTAAGTCTTTGGATGATATTACAAATCCCTCTTAATTTTCAGCCTCTTCCCTCCAACCACCTAAACCACATTCTGGTATGTAACCCTCTTGTTTCACTATCTAATCAATTTCACTGATTAAATCAATGATTCTCATTGAAAATTAAGTTTTACTTGGAAATATGTTGGGTTATGGAAGTAAAATATATTGAGAAGGCTGTTTTGTGCGATTCATGCTGATTTAAAGAAAAGTAAATTTTGCTGTTTTTGAAAATTATTGTAAACAGTCTTGATTTGCAGGACATAAATATACTTAAATATACAGATATATAGACCAGTTTGCTTCACATCAGTACCATAATGTTAAATGTCTGCTAACTGATTTTTACATTCTCATTCATTTCTCAATAAATAGGTCACTTTTTCAAAACTAAAATGTACTATAATTTTATGTGAAACTATAATTTCACTTTGGTTTTTGTGTCTGAGTGATAAAAGAATTCATGTCATTTGAAAGATGTAATATAAAAGAGATTTTGTGCAATGCAGTGATACATAATATACACAGCTTAGCCCACATAGACTGTTGTGCTCACTTTGTGAAAAGTTTTTGAAAAAATTACAGTATTTAGAAATGTGCCCTAGTGACTGTCCAAAAAAAAAAAAAAAAAAAACTGTAATAAACTACAATAAATGACCATAAGAAAATTAGCTGGGGTAATTGTTAATGAAAATCTGCATGTATGTGTATGTGTTATTGTACGGCTATCAACTGTTTTCAGTTGATGTGAGAATATTTTTAACATGGGGGATTCCCAAACATAGTTGCTTCAATCCATCAGCACAAACTTCCCTTCATCAAGCAGCAGAAAATAGAACAGCACATGAATATTTCATAAGACTTACCTCCAGCACACACACTCACAAATACACTCGTTTGGAGCGACTTCAACATATTCATCAATAATCAAAGCAAACACACACACTCATTAACAGTCTTTGTTCATCGAAATGCCTGTGTGTGTGGTATTGTGTCTGTGTATGTCCTCCCCCTGTACAGTAAATAGAGAAATAAAAGATGAGAGAGTGTTGTGAAGTTCTCCTCCTCTAGCCGCTCAGTCTGGAGTCTTGGCCAAATTTCCGCTGTGGTGTAGGTGTGGTGCCCGTCTCTCATTCTTTCACAGAGACACAGAGACAGCAGAGAAGTGGGAGTGCTGTCGCTTGCGGCGGGCAGGAGACCAGCGATCTGCCACGCCAAACCGGGCACCTCCACCAGAGCACCCGAGGGGTCGGGTGAGTCAAAGGTCAGCTGTCCTTTCTCTTCCTCAGAAATCCCTCTCTCGCTCTCCTGCGGTATCTCTCGATCTTATCAGGTCCCGTCACGGCGGCCCGCAGGAACATCCCTGACTTCCTGTTTCTGGAGGTGGTGGGGCGGCAGGAGGTGGACTGGAGGAGCGGTGAGACGGCTGCACACACATTTACTGTGAGAATGTCCGGGGGGAGTGCGGAGCAGACAGCCAGGCGAAGACCACTGTCACGTAGCCAACTTTCACCATCTATGAGAGGGAGAGACCTTCCCGTCCACCACGGCCCACGCAATATTTGCCAGTAAATTACTGACGCAGCAGAAGCATGTATGTGTGAGTGTCACACCACCATGGACTCTGTTTGTGTTTCCCGCTCCTTGTTGGTTGTCAAGATTGTTAATTTGATTTCATCATTATGTTCCGGTGTGTGTCTCATTATCGTGTGTATTTAAGTTCAGTTCTGTGTTGCTCTTATTTTTGTGTTTAGTTTTTTTTTTGTTTTGTTGTAGATGTTTTTTTTTTTTTGGTTATGTCCTTGTGGGTTAATAAAGATTATTATTCTTCATCTCCTCCTTCTTCTTCATGTGTGCATTACCTCACATCGTGACAGTGAGTGTGTATTTATTTACATTTAAGTTATGTCACAAACCCACCATGCCAGATCTTACAGGCAGTGTTAATACAAAGTTTAAACCTTTCAGTTTTATGAAGGTCAGGGTTAATATAGTCAACTGAAACTAAAACCATAATCAAACTTTCATTACTGAAAAAAACAACTGTAAGAAATATGTATTTGAAAAAATGTGTGTGTGTGTGTGTGTGTATATATTTATAATTTGGTATGATTTTACAATAAAGAAGACAGCACAAAGCAATTCCTGTTACCCTTTTTAAAATATATATATATTTTTTTTATTTATAATTTTTTTTTTTCTGTTTATTAATTTAATATTTATATATATTTTTTTACAGCTAAAAATAAAACATTATTAATTATTAATATATTTTTTTACATCAAAATATGTGTTTTATGTTATTTTATTAAATAAAATTTTGTTTTTAGGTTTCATGGAAGTAGCAGATTTCTTCCGTTTTGTGATGTATACCGAAGTGAAACCGATTGTTAAAAAAGAAAAAAAAAAAAGGGTTGGGCAGGGACTTGGATCTGTTGTTGAATTATTATTATTATTTGGGGGGATGAATTGTTCAAAATAAGACTGATAACATGCATTTAGAAAATAGATGTGAATCATAGATGTACATCCATTTCATAATTTCATTCCAGTTTTAAATGTCTTTTTTTCAGTTTTGCATTCCTCTGCACTGTTTTTCCATTGTTTCACCATGTAAATGTGTGTTTGATGGACATATTTGACCGTTGTGCTCAGTGTTCTAAAAATGTAAGTTCAACTGTAAGTTCAACAAATTTTAGCCACAGGTCAGGCAGAGAAAACCTCTAAAGGTTACAGCTGCACATTTCCCTTTTTACACCCATCACCCTCTCTGCATAATAGCTCTCTCATTTTCCCAAAGACAAATGCCAGCACCATTATATTTCAGAAAACGATGACAAGTCCTCATAGACTGAACAATAAAACGCCTCTCATGGCCTTTCGTGGCCTGCTCCTGAGCTGCCTACTGTACTAATGGAGCTAAATCCACTTCACATACACATAAAACTCCATTTCCCTCTCAGTGCGATTCTGTGCGCCCTGAACTTTCATGCCTCACCTTGCATTTATTCATAGAGTCGAGAATATTGATGTAGTGCTCAATGGGGGGAGAAATTGGCTGGATGCAGCCGTCTAAGACTGGATGAATTGCATAGGTGTGGAGACAAGTAACCACAGGACTAATTTGTGGTTTTCACATGGATGTTTGAGAATGTTTAAGTGTGGTTCCTTCACATTCTTATGAGGTAAATCAAAAACCAACTTTACATTTCATACACATGCACTTGTGTACATAGTTTTAAACACATGGACATAGTTTTTCACAATCATTTGCGAAGTTAAGAGTGCTGGTCTCTAACTTTCACATCCTCTTGAGTTAGATGAGGTTAAACGATTGTGTTCAACTGTTGTTGACCGTGACCCTTCTTAAAGTAGAAAGGCAAGCCGATAACCCATCTCATTAAGAGGTCGCCCACCCCGACCAATCCACGTTCAGGGTTTCTACTATTTTTATAACAAGAGTGATGGAGATCGGTCTACTCCCTACTTCACTTTACTGGCAAACATAACTATTTTTATATTTTCCATTTTACTTGCATGAATTTAATAAAGCTCATTGTGAATTGTGAAGTTCTTTGTAATCACAGCTGTTTAATGACTCACCTCCTCCTATGCTGCATTTTTCACGGACAGCCATGTAATATTGCCGCTGTCACCCAGAGCACAGCCATGATTTCAGCGCATTAGACTATAAAAATAATGATGAGCAATAAAAATGCTTTAATGTTTGCATACAAACCCAGACAGGGATAATGGCAGCTCAAACTAAGTGTGATTTTTTTACAAACTCGATTCCAAAAAAGTTGGGACACTGTACAAATTGTGATTAAAAACAGAATGCAATGATGTGGAAGTTTCAATTTTCAATATTTTATTCAGAATACAACATAGATGACATATCAAATGTTTAAACTGAGAAAATGTATCATTTTAAGGGAAAAATAGGTTGATTTTAAGTTTCATGGCATCAACACATCTCAAAAAAGTTGGGACAAGGCCATGTTTACCACTGTTTACAATATTTGGCATGACATCTAAAAATGTCTCACTTTCAACATTTGTTATGTTATCTATATTCTATTGTGAATAAAATATAAGTTTATGAGATTTGTAAATTATTCCATTCCTTTTTTACTCACTATTTGTACAGTGTCCCAACTTTTTTGTAATCGGGTTTGTAATTTTTTTTTAAGTCATAATTTTTGTCTTTTGACAAAAAAAAAAAAAAAAAAAAAAAACCTAAAAGGATATAATATATATAGGGAGGGAGGGAGAGAAATAATTAAAATCAACATTTAAATAATCAAAAATATATGAAGTATATGAAATATAGTATTAGCAAATTTTTAGTATTAGCAATTCATAAGCTGAAGTATTAGCAATTTTTTAGCTATAGATTTGTGAACTTTTCATGTCCACAATTTTAATTAAACAGCCGTTACACTCACCCCTACAGTATATAAATATTTCTGCACTGTAAATACATATAATCAAATATATATTAATATATAATGTTTAATATGTCTAAATCAGCCTGACTATATTGGGTTACACAAAATAATTTACAATAGAATTTTTGCTTTTTTTAATTTTTTTTTTAGGGTAAATACTGCACATTTTCAGTGTATTTTTACAGTGTATTTTTAAATAAATTATGGGTTGACCACAAATATTTAGCTGTTAAAACTGTCTATAAATCACTTTAAGTATAGTTATTTTATACTACCAAGAAACCAGAGAGCAGGCTTTGCTTTATATTCAGGGCAAAGGTTGAATGCATCTAAAATGGTTATGTTACATGAGTATGTTGTGTTGGGTTTGTTTGTTTTCTTCACTTTGTGTTGACTGCCATGTCTTTACATTTGCGCTCATTGTTGCGCTCAAGTTGTTAACACTCAAGTGCACAGCTTTCTTTGTGGTCCCGGCCCCCCAGTACAAACAGGGTTCCTGTGTGTGCGCAAGTGTGTTGTGATTTAGTGTATGTGCCCTATATGAGTGTGTACTGCAGGCCTAAAACAATGGCCCTCTCAGATTACATCTCTCTGTCTGTGGAGGCTGTAAAAGGGGGCAGGAGAACTCCCACTGACTACCCCTCCCGCTGCTCCTGTCCGGGCCGATGCTCTGATTGGCTCAGGCCATGTATATATGTACAGCATGGGTTCATCAAAACTCACTACAACTTTCAAACTCAGCACAAGAACTATCCGTCTGGAGGGCAGGAGTTACAAAACACTAACATCTGTGGGATTTTATACTTCTGAAACATCCAAAAACAAAGGGTGCAGTCTTTTCTAACTCTTTTTCTTTCTTTTTATGATTTGTTTCATTTGGGTTACTGGTCAGTCTGTATTTAAAGTAGCTTAAAGTAGCATAGAGACGTCTTGGTGTTGCTTCTATCCAAAGACAACATCGTGCTTTAACCGTGGTGGTCTTGCTGGAATGAATATATCTGAGTCTAGTTGCTGTCAAGAGGCCAGTTCTCAGCCCATCCAGGTTGCGGAGCGTGGGACATGGGGTGCCTCTTCCAGCACTCCGGGCCCTGACCGGGGACATGGTTTTGACCGCAGCCGGACCACAGAGCTGGCACCGGTGCCTGCCTCTGGAACACGGACAGGGTCCCGAACTGGAGGGGCCATAGCAGAGGCCAGGACGGGAAGCCCGGACTCAACCCGTGCTGGAGCTCTGACCCTGGGCTCTGGCGAGGGGAAATCAGGGGGGGAGTCGAGGATCAGGAGGCCGATGAATGCCTTCATGGTGTGGGCTAAAGATGAGCGCAAACGTCTGGCCATCCAGAACCCAGACCTGCATAACGCCGTGCTCAGTAAGATGCTGGGTAAGACACTCGCTATACAGCACATCACGGGGGTTAAGCTGAGGTCAGTCTAGTGCATTGGCAGGGGTGCGATGTCTCAGATGTGGCATATTTGAAAGCTGGTGGTTTAAATCAGATTAAGAGTTTAATAAAATTACCAAATATGTTGATGTGTCAGAATTGGCTAATTAATATGTTATAAATAAAATATTAAAAAAAAAAAAAAAAAATTAATATGAGGTTAATAGAGGAATAACTGGTTATGAGACCCATAAAAATTATACTGCTAATAAATGGCATTGCACTGGGTCAAGCAAAGATGACCACATTATTAATTAAATCTTTAGTAAAGGGCCATAAAATGAAGTTCATAATGAATATAATAATTTAAACGTGATCATTTTTGTATTATATTATAAATTATATTTATGTTGCACAAAATTATGTCTTTATTCACATCCAGCTTCTACTTCTACAATCAGGCTGTTTCATTGTCATATGACCTTATTACAAACTTAATTTTATAACTAAAAAATCTTTCAAAAGTGAACTTTGTATGGTGCTCAGAATTATTGATTAGAAAAGCCTTGGGCACACATGATATGGAAGTCATTTGAAAAGTTTGTAAATCTTGCACAATATTTGTGTTTGGCTGTTTATCAGGGAGATATTATGATGTCCTTATTTTTTTGAAATATAACAGGGCTGTGGCAGACACACAAGCTGCCGATTGTCTGAAGCCATTGACCCATTAATAATTAAAATACTACAACCCAACCCCGGGTGCTCCGCACCAGTTACATGTAATGATTCGCTCATGTCACACACACGTTTGTCAGTACTTGTGTTACATCTGTTTTCACCAAATCTGCTGCAAATGTAATAATTGTGACAGCTCCTTAAAAAATCATTTGTGCATGATTATATTTGTATATTTATTCCAGAGAGCTAAACTGAATACTTTTTTTATAAATAATCAGAAGAATATGGCTCAATAACCTGGCATTGTTTATGCATTAAATTAGAACAATATTGTAGTGACTAAACAAGGTATGATAAAAATCATATTTATTCTAAAGCAAAAACAGCAAACACAAAAAGTAGCACAATGAATCCTGAAACAATAACACTGATTGGATGATGTTTTTAGGTCAATCCTGGAAGGCTCTAAGCACACTAGACAAGCGTCCGTTTGTGGAGGAAGCCGAACGACTCCGTTTGCAGCACCTCCAGGATCACCCGAACTACAAATACCGTCCTCGACGCAAGAAACAGCCCAAGAAGATGAAACGAGTGGAACCAGGTTTGCTCCTCCAAGGCCTCGCTGGCGGCCCGGGACCAGGAGATGCTTACTCGCCACACCGCCATGCCCATCATCTGCTGCTTCCTCTGGGACACTTTCGAGACCTCCACCCCTCCGGAGCTCCAGAGCTGGAGAGTTTCGGCCTTCCGACGCCAGAGATGTCACCGCTAGACATGTTGGAGGAGGGAGGCGGAGATTCAGTGTTTTTCCCCCCTCACATGCAGGAAGATGTGGGTCTGGGATCGTGGATAAACTACCACCAGCATCCAAACCATCAGGCTGGCCACCACCCTCACCACAACTCCCATAACCTCCAGCATTCCCACCCACACCTCAACCAGAAATCTCCGATGGCCTGCCTCCCGCTGCAGGAAAAATGCCTGGTCATCGAGTCCACGAACCCTAACAGTCTCTACCCCAACATGAGCCTCCCAGAATCTTCCAAGGCTCCTCACAATCCCACACCTGCAGGCTATTATGGTCAGATATACGGGAGCAGTCAGTCCCAGCCTGCCTTCACCTCTCATCTGGGCCAGCTGTCTCCACCACCCGAGAACTCGGCGGTCGTTCAGGTCGCTCCACCCTCTCTGGACGCTGTGGACCAGCTGGGACCCTCGGCCGAGTTCTGGGGCGAAGTGGACAGGATTGAGTTTGACCAATACCTGAGTGCAAGCAGGACTCGATTGAGCAGGAACGCTCCTTGCGAGGAGAGCAGTGCTTTGATATCAGCCCTGTCTGACGCCAGCAGCGCCGTCTACTACAGTGCGTGCATTACGGGATAAAACTGCTTCCGCAATCTCCATGCAGTCCTGAAGTCTGGTGCACATATAGCTTCTTTTTTTGTTGTTGTTTTTTTTTTACTTTTTGATTTATTCGAGTTACCTTCTTCAGGGAATCATCTTGCCCGGTTTCACGAATCACTGGAGGTTACTGAACTCTATACAGGATGGTTCTCATCGTATAGACTTCACTAAATTGCATTTCACAGTATGACTAGTCATTTCTGGTCTTGATAACCTGTACTTTCTGAGACTGTGGTCAAATTTAACCGATAATTTTGCTGACTCCAGCTACTGTATGCTTATGGTCTCAAATGAGGGTACTGGGACGTGGAGGTCAAGAATGTGAATACTTTTGCTATATATATATATATATATATATATATATATATATATATATATATATATATATATATATATATATATATATTGCCTTTCATATTGTTTATTTCTATTTTTATAGACATTTTATATAAAGTTGTATGAAAATATGTTTTGCACTGGGTATGTGAAAACCACTTAAGACTTTTATACTGCACTTAATATCTTTCAAACTTTCAAACAGTCTCTTTTTTTTTTTCGTGACATCTGACATATTTTGATCCATTGGCGACTAATTTTTTTGCATTTTTCCCTTCTGTGTGGTTGAGTGTGTTTGAATTGGGCATTTCATGTGGACATGAAGTTTTGTAATCCTCTTAGCACTTGAGGAACATGTTGAGTTGGTAACAACTCTCCCCCTTTTGGTAATAATTATCTTCAAATAAAAAGAGTTTGCAATAAAATAAAAATGTCTCAGAGCTATTAAATCAAAGCAATTAAATTGAAAACACACAATTGTACATAGTATTTCACTAGCACACTTTCCCACACCACAGAGTGCACTTTTAAAGATGTTTTTCTTCTTAAAACAGTTTTAATACAAAAAATAAATAAATAAACTGTATTACACATCAAAATGTATCAATGCATATTTTGCAAAATAAAGTTGTCACTAAATATTGGGTATTTGTCAAAATCATTATACTTGAATCAGGTGTATATTTGGCTGATTTATATAAAATGGTGATGTGGCTGAAATTGTTGATGTCTTTTGAGAGAATCGGAGCGTGAGAGCAGGGCCGCAATGTTTAAGTTGTAATCCAGTCTTGTCTCTCTGATTCCCTCCTCCAAGTTTTTTGATCAGCCACAAAATGAGTTTGGCTCTTTAAGCAATTTTTTCCTCTAAAACCACGGACAAAAAGAAAACATTTTGGACTGTGGAGAACAAAACTCAAACTGTCTTCTCTTATGTCTTCATACAAAAAAAGGCAGCTCTGAGATTAAAGAAATGCTCCCTCATGTTGATTCATTCAGTACTGGAGAACAAAAAGATTGAAATAAGAGTGTGTTTCAAGAGGGAAAATAGTCTTTCCAAAGCATTTACATTTCAGGCAGGATGCCTAGTGTGTGTTATTTCATTACATCCAATGATACACATTTCATGTGTTCTTTTCGTTCATATCATGCTGACTATATTCAGATGTCTGTTGAATGACACACCACAGGTTCTTTTGCCAAGATGTTAAGTGGGCTCAGTTAGGTTCAGGTCAGCTGCCGTGCGCTAAAGTTTCATCCCGCCAATTAATTAGCCATCAAATTAGCAGGAATGTCATAACAGAGGAAGATCCTGGGCAAACTGAGGGTTGGGATAGAATGAATCTGTGTGTGTGTGTGTGTGTGTGCGTGTGTGTGTGTGTGTGTGTGTTTGTGTGTGCGTGTGTGTGTGTGTGTGTGTGTGTGTGTGTGTGTGTGTGTGTGCTGTAGGGGGAAGGATGTTCAAGGGAAAAGGAGATTTTTTCACTCCTAACCAGCTCTCTAAATGGAAAGAACAACACTGACTGATCATGCAGGTCCAGTAATTCTGAAGTCCAATGTGCAGGTCAGCAAAACGACGTTTATTTTGAGCTGCACATTATTTTGTGTGATAGATCGAAAGATTTCTTGAAAGCAATGCTTGTGGTTGTCATTGGTATTTCGCCATTTCTTTCACAGTTTGCGGTTTATTGCCCATCTGTGGCTTCATGAACTCATGAGCAGGGTTTTCATGACATGCACCCCTGGTGATTTTTTATTTTTATTTTTTTCAAATGAAACTGACAGTAAAGCTCTCAAATTTTTTGGAAGGATGAATAAGCAAAACTCAACCCTGCAGGCTTCAGGAATCTCAAGTTTAAAACAATGTTTCGACTTCAGCTCTCTTACAGTAAGTCTTTGTATCTCATTATCACTCAACTGACCAGTGTTTGTTTTCTATGAAAAAGATTTTGGGCCTAAAAATAAAGAGGTTCAAAGCATCCTCAATACCTTTGAACATTTTTGCTACAACTTTTGCTTACACTGTTTCTAGACAGTACCTGCGTAGTTCTGATAAAATCAGAGCTCCAGAGAGAAGAAAAAAAAAAAGAGAAAGAATTTTTATGTTGTATTTATTATAGTTAAAAAAAACATAAAGTTTCCCTTGGATACAAACTTAAAACTAGAAATTATTTTAAGCTATACATTATTTGATTATATCAATTATATTGATTATATATAATGATATATATTTCAGATTTGTTTTTAAATATTAAAATTATATTAAAATTATTTTTTGATGAGTCTACTGCTGTAATCACGTATCTTTATTTATTACATGTTGTAATAAGAACAGTTATAAATCATAAGTAAATAGGCTGATGTTAATCTCACAAACCTAAAATATAGTTGTTATACAGCACAATAACATTTCATTTCAAATCAGCTTGAAAATGACTCTGTCAGCAGTAACGACTCTGATTCACTGAGTCAGTCTGATTCAAACCACTAAAAGGAGCTTGAGGCTGTTTCATGAAGCTTTTTTGGCTGACTCATAAAAATAACCATTTCGTAAAAGCCCCATTCATACCCAAAATCAAACTAATACACAATAACGTTATTATAACCATGTGCTGTTGTTCTGTTGTCTGCCACTGTAAATGCTCAAGCTTTTTAAGCAGGATGGATCCTGATAGGCTGTCAATGTTTTTAGGATTCATCAGCTTGAAAAAAAAAATAATTTCAAAAGTGATACCAACTATATCATTCCTTTATGTCGTTATCGTTACAGTTGTGGTGTGGACTTGTGGACACAATTTTTAATCATTATAGTAATCATCGTGTGAACAGGCCTCAAAGAATCATTTTTTCATGATTCAGGCATCACCGCTCATGCTGTGTTCGCATATCTCAAGCCCAGAATATCATGAGCGATGTTTCCATTCAAAGTTGCGGATTTAATATAAAAATGTAATATTGCATAAATAGTTTTGCGAATAAATCAATCCACGATTGTGTTAAAGAGAACAAAATGGTCACTTCCTTGGAAACTGGTACAAACTATCACTAATAAAACTGGAAGTAGCTGGAACTGGGGAAACCAATGTAGCTCTTAATGGCACACGCAATAACAAACGCTGTCATGTTAACTTGCACTTGGACGAGGATGCCTGATGTTTTGGAAAGCAAGGATGTGAGACAGTTCTAGGAGCTACGGCATAGAAATACACTCGCAACCATTGCGAACACTACTATCATGCCGGTAAAATTTGCATAACACTCACATATTCTTCATATTATGAAAAAATCCAATTCCACACTGTTTTTTGCATGTCTGTGTGTGTTTTATGCGTCTGCACGCATGGGAGTGTTAGTGATTTCATGTGTAAGTAAGTAAGAAGGCGTAAGAGCTTGACCTGTGTAAGGGTTTTATTTTTGCAGCTGAAGAGTGCACGTGTGTGTGTGTATGTGTGTGTGTTTCTTCGCACACTTGCCTCAGTTTTTCCATCAGGCCAAACTATGTACTCTTCCCAAAACCCCGTCCAGCAAACCTACTGCATGATGTCATCTGAATATTTTCTATTTCTTTCTTCCCTTCTTCTTCTTAACAGGAAGTGTGGCCCCCTACTATACCCTTACTCTTCTCTTCTTGGACAGGAAGTAGCTCTACCTCCCCTTCCTGTGTAAGCAGCAGGACGTGGCGCAAATGTGTGCACGAACAAACATGCGTGTAGCCCTAAATGCGTAAAGGAACTGCATATCTATTATGGGAAACACTGGCCCTGCTTACACCTGGTAGGTGCGTGGTGTAATATGCATCTCAAATGTGCCTTGCTTCTTGTGTCTCAGCAAGGCTGCATTTATTTGTTCAAAATACAGTAAAAATAGTGACTGTTACGTGTCTCTGGTAGATTAAACTCACGGAGAGCAGGGAATCCAAAAGAACAGTCTTTAATATAAATCCACTCGGAAACAGACAGGAATAATCCATGCAAACATGTAACATAGACAATAACTGGCAACTGAAATGGGGAGAATGAACCCAGGGACTAATGGGATAATTAACAACACACCAGGTGGGAACAATAAACTCAAAAAGACAGGCAAAAACTAGGTCACAACAGAAACTCAAAACACGCAGACATGTAACAGTGACATTGTTAAATAAAATTACAATTTAAGATAACTGTTTTCTTCTTGAATATTAAGATGTACTGTAAGTTATTAAATGTAGCAGTGATGTTGTTGTGTAATTTTTAAATTTAATATAACTGTTTTCTTCTTGAATATGTGTTGCTTAATATTCTGTGGAAACATTCTGTTTTTGATCAAATTACTGTAAATGCAGCCTTGAGAATCATATACTATAATATTTATATTTTAATAATATATAATATTAATATATTTATTCATATATATTCTAAAAAAAGAAAAAGGAACTGGCTAACACGAAATATTTTTGCATAATAGTTGATTGTGGTCCTTAAAATTATATAGACATTAAAAAAGACAAAAATATATAAAACAACTAGAACTTTAACTAGAATTGAAATGAATTAAAAAAAATTAAAAACATAAATATACAAATAAAATTTGATTAAAATTATTAACAAAAACTATAATAGTATATCTATTATACTAAACATAGATTTAGCACTGAACATGTGTGGGTGTAACACTAGATACCAGGTGTAAATGGCATCACTGGTAGGCCAGGCTAGAGTTCAGAGGTGCAAAGAAGTGCCCAATGTTAAGTCAGCCTCAGACATCAGCTTTTTATACAACAAAATCTGAAACATCTTGAGATCATTAGGAGGACTATATTTGACATTTTTAGCACTGATAGTATGAAATGTCGCATTGACTTACTGCAACCTGCTCCCCGTGAGTAGGTGGTTTTTTAAATTGAATATTATTCCAGAGACAATGCTGAAAAACACAAAGCTGCTGGTTGCTGGTTCCTGACTTCCTGTGTCCAATCTTTACTGTTGAACTGGAGCATAAGTCTCCTCTGACTTTCCCTTTCCTGAACTGTCGGCATAATTTACTTGCATGGCTGTGCACAGGCCTGTAGGTTTGGTGGCCTTGGGTTTGTGTGACCCGTGGGTTGTGGGTTCAAACCCCGGACAGAATGGTAACTGTGACCCAACCAAATGGACACATGCCATCCCACTCTGAGCTTCAAACATAGGTTGCAATAGTTACAGTTTGAACAATCTGCTAAGACTTCTATGCATCGGCTGTAAGGGTGAATATTGAGATTTAGGCCTAATGCTGATGAACTTCAATTGGATTTGAAATATTTGTGCACTGAACAGGACTGTACATTTTTACATGAGTAGTTCTAAAATTTATTGCAATTAAAAGATGACTGTAAACTAAAACTTCACAGTAAACAGTTCCAGAAAATAACTGTAATGTAGCAGTGTTGTGCTGTAGAATTACAATAATTATCTGAGTCTGCATTACAGTAATCTTGAGTATATGTACACAGTGTTAAGGTTCTCAGCATGTTCCCATCATTTTCTTTTTTTGCTATTTGTTGATTTATTGTGCTGTTGCTGTTTGTTGACACTTTTACTTGCATGTCTTCATATAACAGTTTTCTAATAGCACTGAAACAGCACTGAGACTTTTCACTGTTTATATCAGTCCACTTGTCTGTGTTTGTCATTCCAGACAGACTGCATTTTTTTTGTGACTCTTTTTTTCAAGTAATACTACAGGGTCCCACACATGGCATGATATTGTGGTGGATTGTGGTAAGATTTATTAGTTGTGGGAATTGATTTTCATTTGCAGCAATGACATCTAGTTTTTGGTTATGTGCGTACTCAGTATAACACAATTGTTCCAGTAGGTGGCAACAATTGACTGTCTTTATAAGTTGTTTTATTCAACTGATTCCCTCAATACACAGATTCATTTGGTAAAAATAAATTAAATAAAAAAAATAAAAAATGAAAAAATGAGGAAGAGTGTGTTTGTGTTTGTGTGTTTGTATTTTTATTTTTAATGATTTGTTTAGAAACAATTATGTAAAAACACCACTAATGTGTGTGTGTGTGTGTTTCATTTTTTTATTTAGATGCAGAAATGGCCTTGCTTAGAATACACACAGTGCAAATATCAATCTTTGAAGTTGTAAATTAAACAAAGATTATTGCAGCACTTTTTACAAGAAAATGCTATTTCAGCCTTTCCACTTCAAAATATCATGTTTAATTCAATGTGTTACTTGCCATTTCTTTGTAATTAATTGTGGCATTTGCTAGCAATTTCCATGTGAAATTGTTTGTACAACATTTTTTTTATTGCACTTATTTTTTTAATTAAAAATTGTTTTTCCATACTATAATGAATAGAAGTGCCACATATAGGCCGTAGTGTAGATATGTAAAGGGAACAAAACAACTATTTACATGATTATCACACAATTTTGCATGATATGGTTATATTTAAACAGTCAATTGTCATTTGCATTTTATTGTTATGTTCTGAATATAGTATTTAATTATAAATAATCATGACAGTTATTGACAGTGTGCTCTAATTGTTAAAGTAGCATTGGATTGTGTCCAGGACAAGCTGCACTACTTGAGTTGTGAGGGGTCATTTTCTCCATGGCTTTATGCAGTTTCCATGACAGTGCCATAATTGACAGTGCAGCGTCTGTGAGGCGGGCTGCTGACCCGGAGTGACGCCTTGCTAAAGATCAGGGAGTGAGCCAGCAGACTAAAACAGCCCTCATAAACGCTCCGTTCTTTTTTGGGGGTTGTTTTGGGTGTTTTTGATGTTTTTCTGTTTCGAGTTTATTTTTTTCCTTTCACACAATTCCCCTTCTCAGGTTTCCATTTTCTCTTTTACAAACATATCATTGCGAGTCTCTGTCTCTGCAGAGTCAAGCAGGACTTGGCCCTGAGAGCGAGTGTGTGTGTGTGTGTGTGTGTGTGTGTGTGTGTGTGTGTCTGTGTGTGTGTGCACTCACCCACACATTCAGCACATACTTACTAAATGGCTAGTCACTGCCCTAGCCCAGAGGTTTCGAGGGCAGTGTCTCCACTTTGTCTTTGACGGGGTAATTTCAATTGTTGACTCTCTCAGACACAGTCAATCTCACACACATGCGCGCGCACGCACACACACACACACACACACACACACACACACATATACGGTAAACTGATATCCCTTTCCCAGGACCCACAGTCTCTTAACCCGCTGGTGCCATGCGGCCGTTGTGTAACATCCACCCAGGCTCTGTATGTTATTTTATTCCTTTCTCATCCTGCCTGTTTTTTGCTGTCCATATAATTATAAAAAAACAACTCTATGCCCTTGATGAGTGATGTTTTTTCAAGTCTCTGTGATGTATAGGCACTATCACTTACTCACTGATTTATCTTCACTGTGTTTCCGTAGCAATGTGACAGGGCTCTGCAAACCGAGGACAAAACTATTTTTTTGTTTGCATTAAGTGGTTTTCTCTGGAAGAGAAGAAGACAGTGAGACCACAAGTGTGGGGAGTGGCCAAGAGCCAAATGTGGGGGGAGGGTGGGGGGGTAAATGAGGGTAAGATACAGCAAATAAGAAAGAAAGAAAGAAAGAAAGAAAGAAAGAAAGAAAGAAAGAAAGAAAGAAAGAAAGAAAGAAAGAAAGAAAGAAAGAAAGAAAGAAAGAAAGAGAAACCAAAAAGCAATCAAACAAACAATGAAACAATTACTAAAAGAAAATCAAACAAAAACAAACAAACAGAACAAAACAAAGATTCAAAGACAGAAAGTGCAATGTCAAATGAACAATGAAACAAATACACAAATATAGAAACAAACAAAAAAGAAATAAAATAAAAAACAGAAAAAAACACACTCAAAGAAAAAGAAAAATCTAAGCAAACAATGAATCAAACACTCAAAGAGAGACAAGCAAAGAAATTAAACAAACAAAAAGAAACAGTCAAGCAAAAACAAACAAACATAAAAACAAAGACTCAAAGAAAGAAACTAACCAGCAATCAATGAAACAAAAACAAGTAGGCAAAAAAAATAAAAATTCAACACAAAACATCTAAAAAGAAGTATAATCAACCAAAAACAAACAAACAAGAAAAAAGAAAGAAAGAAACAAGAAATCGATTAAATAAACAAACAATCACTCAAGCAAAGAAGGAAAAAAACAAATATGTTGTCTTAAGTGTCAATTTTTTAAAATTGAGATTTATATATCATCTATAAGCTGAATAAATAAGCTTTTCATTGATGTATGGTTTGTTCTGACAATATTTGGGATACAATGGATACCGAGATACAATTATTTGAAAATCTGGAATCTGAGGGTGCAAAAAAAATAAAAATAAATCGAAATATTGAGAAAATCACCTTTAAAGTTCTTCAAATGAAGTTCTTAGCAATGCATATTACTAATCAAAAAATATGTTCTGATATATTCATGGTAGGAAATTTAAAAAATATCTTCATGGAACATGATCTTTACTTAATATCCTGATGATTTTTGGCATAAAAGAAAAATCTATAATTCTGACCCATACAATGTATTTTTGGCTATTGCTACAAATATACCCCAGTGACTTAAGACTGGTTTTGTGCTCCAGGGTCACATATGAGAATGGTTATGAGCCTGAACTAATGAAGAAGAAGAAGAAGAAAAAAAAAAGAAAATAGGAGAAAAAATATAAATTTACAGGAAAATCTACTTAAGCTTTCATCTTCTTGCTCTCTGAATATCTGAAACACATACAATCCTAGTTTGAAGCTACACAGTTCTATAAAGTCTTCCAATTGTTGCTTTCCAGTTCTATTTTCTGATTTTATTTTCACATGAAAAGTTTGTCAGCATATTCCACTTATTTACTCTTAATTTATGCCCAAAAATGTCTGGAAAGTTCCACCCAAAATTGAAAAAGACAGGAAAACAAGATGAGGAAAGATGTTGCTTATGTATCGCTTGTGAGTCTCTGAAGCTAACCACCCACTCCAGCACTATTCGGCACATCAAAAAAGCTTGAGTTTCTGATGGAAAGCCAAACATTTCCTATCCTTTTTTATGGTCTCTCTCTCTCTCTCTCTCTCTCTCTCTCTCTCTCTCTCTCTCTCTCTCTCTCTCTTGTCTTCTGCAGCTCTGTGACCAGCATGGGAGGAAGCATGAAGCAACACTGCAGTGATCCTATTCTTAAGATGATTGAAGGTGAATTTTTCCAGAGACATTTACGTACTCAGTTAGATGATAGACTTTGTGATACACAATCCTGCTGTTGTACTGAATATCAGAATGTTGATATTTACTAAAACAGCAGTCCTGCTTGTGTAATAATTGCTTAAATATCAAAAATATAAGACATTGAGTTTTATAGACAAATATAGGTGCAATTATTCTCAAAACACACCGTCCACTGGCATATATTTGCATAAATACTGTTGTTATAGTATTTAAGACCCATTGTAACTGCATCTGGTGGATTTGCACATTGTCACCTGTAAAACTGTGTGTGCGTTCATTCGTGAAGCAGATGACTCTGTTTCCTCTCCTTTGTTATTCCAGTTTCTTCCTGTTTCACACACTTCTATTTCACACTCAAAAACAGATTTAAAGAGAGGGAATGAGAGTGAGATTGCGTAACACCTTCATTATTTGTCAACAGGTTATCTGAAAAACACTTTATAGACATTAGACGTCTATGAAACCATATGGTAGATGTGTGATGTTAAGAAAAGCATTCACTGCTACTTACTGTATAGTGTTAGCCCTCAGCACAACATTTCCTATTTCTCTGTCTGTTCCATTTTTTTCCCAGTTGGAGGATGTTTTTTCCTTTTCCTGGTCACGTATTACTCAACATCAATGATACCTCAAGGAAGTATTTCCCATTACTTTGTAAACGAAATTGTTAAGCAGTAGCATTGATACAGATAACTGCAATGTTGACTCTATGGCCAAAATAAGGACTGCAACTGAAAATGCGTACTTTCCAACTACAGTATATGAAAAAAAAAAAAAAAAAACTTATGGTTTTATGGCATTTATAAAACAACTAAGCAAAAAGTATTCTGACGTGGTCATCTGACCAACACTCTACTCTCCCATGAGGCCACAGCAGTTGGGAATAACAGTGAAAAAATGCAACGCAATTTTCATATTACACAAATTAATACTAGAACATACTTTTTTAACAGTCGCAAGGTACTTATTCAAAAGAAGTACCTACTCTGAAATTTTAGATGTGTTCAATTAAAGGTTATAACACAACGTATACTTCGGTTTTTACGCATACAATAGGATATGTGCTCATGTGCAGGATGTAATTTCATCACCAGCATAGCATAGTCAGATTTTTCTAACCGCGTGTTCTTTGTACACCAGACTTGCATGTGCACCTTGAATTTTTTGCCATTAATTAGTTTGTCTATATGCTGACAGCACTGCCCCAGCTCGTTATTTAACAGTCAGAAATGCACTGGAAGGAACAGAGCAACAAGAAAATATTGCGTGTTTGGGGTCCTAAAAACTCAAACTTTTGAAATAGGTTTCAAAGTGCAGGTTTTTGAAAACAATAGCATTATCATCTCTGTGTAAACTGCAAAAATGTGAATTTGTGACGTCATGCACATGCCTACGTGCATGTGCATATAAGTCTATATGTGTGCAGGTGAGTAGTGTCTCTTTACAAAGTGACATTGCAGACTATTGGTCTGGCATGAATAATACAGTTTTTAGTTTCCACGGATCTGTGTGGGATCATTTTGACAGCGTTGTTTGTAAACAAAACTTTTCAAAAATGCAATGGAAAACCTTTTCCGTTTTCAGTACATCGTTGTCATTCAAATGTTGTCATGAGATGCGCACACTTCTAGTTTATAAGAGTATGAAGACATTTTCATCACTCACAAGATGTGGAGAGAAATAGTGCAGACACTGGACAAAGATGTTCATGTGTTCATGCACGCTGTCAAATGATTATACTTTGAAAGGCATGTATGTATATATGTATATGTATATATATATATATATATATATATATATATATATATATTATATATATATATGTATATATATACTGTATATAACTTTAAATATGCATTTGGCATTTGAAAAGTGTAGATGTCATATACTTTACATACCCGGTAGGCTATAAAAACTATATTCTATATTTGTTTGCCACTGTGAAATTAGATGTTAGTGGGTGTAAGAACATATGGGAATGTTCTACTATGTGGTGTTATGGGTACAGTTGCTGCTGGATCGCTGGGTGTTTACTGACCTGATGAAAAGCCTTGACAACACAGCATCTATGAATGATTCAGACGTCAGTAAAACCCTCTAGACCCATCTCTATTATTCTCACATACTTCCCAGTGGAGTTAATTTGAGCGTGTGTGTGTGTATGAGGTTGCTGAGGTTCCTTTGTTGGTCCTCAGAGACAGTTACAAGTTTGTATGAAAAACAGGAAACAGTGCTCATGGTGATGCAAAGAAACAGGAGCTTGGGAAGAAGGCAAGAGAGACAGAAAGCGAGACAAACAGCTGAGGGAGAAAAGGGAGTGTGTAGAGCGCAAAACTGTATTTGCGTGCCTTCACATACTGTCATTCAAGATATTAAGAATGATTAAAATGATAATGTGTGAGCAAACATAACTTTGGTTAGTGCTTTTATTTATTTATTTTTCATCTTAAAGGGACAGTTCAGACGAAAATGTACATTCTGTCATTATTTACTTACCTTCTTGTTGTTCCAAACCTGTATGACTGACTTTCTTTTGTGAAACATAAAATAATATATTTTCAAAAAGATTGAGATTTAAACAATACTGGAATGTATTGACTTTCAATAAATAAAAGGTAAAATCTTTAGAAAATCTAGTTTAAAACGTTTGTTAGTTTAGGACTTACTGACCTTGACACACAGTCATGATCATTTGCAGGATGAATCCACCTCTACAATACCATTTCCTATTTTAATCTTTATTTTTAGGAGTCCAAGAAATGAAAGTGTCTGGGCGTCAGAGACCATAAATCATAGAGATCTCAAACTTGATGGGATGCTTTCAACTCAGGTGAACACACACAAATCTGTCTAAATCTGTCACTAGGTGGCGCTATGATATGTGCAGTTGTGGTTTAGTTCATCATTTAAGAACCAATTAAGGGCTAGGATCAAAATTCCTTTTCCTCTGGATCAATAAATGGGAATATATTTGGTTTTATTTACCACTGGTAAAAGTTTGCACCATTTTGAATTTTCTGAAAACCTTTTTTCAAACTCAGTTCTTCTATTCCAAATGATAAATAAGCTATGAATATGAGACCATTTCCAGGTCTCATATTCCTGGCTGGCAGGCTCTGATTTCAGTGGTTGTGAGCGTGCAGGGCTTGTTTGGAGACACCGTTGGTCATGGGTAATGTGGACAGCGAGGTCAGGAAGGTTTGGTCTCTGTGGTGTTGAATCTGCTTCTGATGGCTGACTATGAAGTGAGGATGGCCACATCAGCCCAGTGGAACGTCCTCCAGCGGTACACCAGAACCACTTTATATCTGTATATATGACTCTACCTTTCACTCTTCCTCCCTCTGAAGGAAGCTCTGTGGTGTGGAGTGTTGCAAGCGGGAGCCCATAAGAGCAGCCATACTGACCTGCTGACCACAGATCAGGACGTGCCAGTGCTCTGTGCTATCTCATTCACACTGATTATACCTCACACTGCCATTAGAGCAGCTGCCGGACTACTGACCGCTTGGATAGATACATGTTTGTGTGTATTCTGTCCATTGATTCCAGATGCACACTGCTGCTAAAATTGCTTGTCAGTCCACTTAATGTGCTTAAAAGAATAATTCACCCAAAAATTACAATTTTCTGAAAATGTGTTCACCCTCAGGCCATCCAAGATGTAGTTGTGTTTGTTTGCTTAATAGAACATATTTGAAGAAATTTAGCCTTCTAGAGTCCTCTATTCATTGCTTTCCCAGTCAAAAAGTTGTGTGAGAAATATGCACAGATCAAGCAATGATACAAACAAAAAGAGACTGAAAGATTAAACAAATGTGTCTGTGGATTTCGATGTGAAAGGACAACAGGTGATTAACTTTTTCATTAGAATGTTAATGTTAATATGGATTATGGCCATTTTGTCCAGAAGCGATGGTTTAAAGTTAAAACGCCTGAGTGATGGATTTGTTTGTTAAAAACATGTTTGGACTCTCATTCTGATGGCACCCATTCACTGCAGAGGATGAGCAAGTGATGTAATGCTAAATTTCTCCAAATCTGTTTTGATGAAGAAACAAACTCATCAATATCTTCGATGGCCTGAGGTCAGTTTGATTTAATATTATTATTTAAGTAAATTAATAGACTTATTTAATTGATCAAAAGTGACGATAAATATATTTACAATATTTCATGTGACACTCAAGACTGGAGTATAATGGCTGCTGAAAATTGAGCTTTTCTATCAAAGGAATATGTTATATTTTAAAATGCATTCACATAGAAAACAGTTATTTTAAGTTGTAACAATATTTCACAGTATTACCGTTTTCTACTGTATTCTTCATCACATAAATCAGCCTTTGTGAGTGTAAAGGGTGTTAAAATGTTTATTCAATAATTAATTGAAAACTGATACCTCCCTATTTTTTTTTTATGTGAACACCAATAGTTCAGAATCAGTTAACCGCCATGCCAGCGGATGGCGCTTGAGCGCTCCCGTGAAGCACACTATAGAGACTAGTTTTTTCCCGGGTGCGACCTCAGAAGTAAAAAAACTGACGCACCAAAGGAACGACACTCATTTTGTCTGTCTCTTTATTTATTCACAGTGTTTTCACAGATACACAGTGCTTCACTGCCTGTGTGTCCTTTGTTGCCAGCCCAGATATCCCCTAGGTCTGAGGCCGGTAACAATTGGGGGCTGCGTCCGGGATTAGCACATCTCGCCTGGGACGGTTGTCATAGTAACGTGGGAATCCTGCACCCAGTGTTTCAGGGAAGACTACTTCGCCAAGTGTCATCCAGAGAACAACTGCCACAGGTGATGCATCAGCATGACTACTTTAAGCCCACGGCGAGTGCTGCTCTTCAAGATCCAAAAGAAGCTTTCAGATTTGAGTTTAGTCAGCTGCAGACTGTTGCAAGTTCGATAGATGACGGTCATAAAACTTACCATGTAGCAGATCTAAGTGAACCCGAACTTTATGACCTAATTGTCGACTACATCAGAAGTGATGAGTTAAAAGCTGCAGAAGATGAGGGCATGACTCAACTTCTCCTCCTTTCTGACCTACTTAATGACGTGGTATCAGCTGCAGGGACCCAGAGCCGCTGAATCGGGTAATGTGGCACCTGTCTTGATGGGAGATTCACCAACACAGCAACAGGGTCACACTCCAACTGATGACGATGGAGAAGTTTGCACACAACCGTTACACATGGACAGAGACATTCGCACACAATCATTACGCGTGAACACAGAGACTGACATGCACCCATCATTTCAGGGCAGAGACACCTATGCACTTACCAGAGAAGTCACCTCATCAACGCCTGGTATGCCAGACCAAATTGGTGCTGCTTCTTTGGGTAGGATGAACTCATCTAACATTTCTGACCATGTTGTAAGATTGTCCGATGTTTCAGCTTTGTTACCACGTAGAGAGTTTAAGTTGCATGGTGGTCAAATTTGTGATACAGGCTGTGACATGTCTTTCAATTGTCTATGTAAGCAAATGGATCAAGGGTTGCAGGAGGGTTTCAGTGAGTCTGAGATTATCAGAGCAGTCCTTAAGATAACAAAACCTGGTACATTCAGAGAGATGTTGGTGAATAAGGATGACACTCACTACTGATGGGTTGAAAAGATTTTCTTCGCTCCCACATTAGAGACAAAAATGTAACTGAACTTTTTCAAGAGCTAACTAGTGCTAGACAAAATGACAAAGAAAGCCCACAACAGTTTCTCTACCGAATAATGGGCCTGAAGCAGCGTGTTCTTTTTGAGTCACAACAAACCTGGTGTAGGTTTTAGCTATAACAAAGAGCTTGTTCAGGGCACTTTCATTCACACACACTTTACCAGGGGTTAAATGAGAGGAACAGCCATGTCAGACGTGATCTTAAACCTTTTCTCTCAGACATGCAGGTTAGTGACGACTTGCTCTTGGAAGAAATAACAAAATCAACAGCTAAAATCAAAAGACTGGGTTCAGTAGGTAAAAGCAGACCAGTTACTGTAAGCGCAGCTCAGCACTCCCAAAGTGAACTGAACACTCCAACAAAAGTTGACGCTGAGTTGCAAGCAAACCGTGATGCGATCAAAGAATTAACTGCTCAAGTTTCTTCTCTAACCAAGCATCTAGCCCAGATGTCCACTCCCACTGAGGCTGTGAAGCTGAAAGACTGCCGCTCACCTACTGACCGCACACAACCACCATGGTCTGAGACCAGAGGTAGATGCAATGACTGTGTACAAAAAAACAATACCAACTGTGTTCACTGCTTTGTTTGTGGCCAGGCAGGACATCGCGCCATTGGCTGTCTCCAACGAAGGTTGTCGGGAAACGGGAAGAGGTCGCTGGAGAGGGGCTGCCAGTGATCCTAAGCAGTGATGAGCCCCGAGAAAAGGTCAAAACACCTAAACACTCACAGTCAAACTTACAGTACCAGTCAGACCCAAAGAAAAGAGTAGCTCAGCTCATTGGTAAGCGATGCATGGTCTCATGTTCCATCAATGGGGTACCTCTTCAGATGCTGCTTGATTCAGGGGCACAAGTGACCATGGTGAGCAAATCGTGGATTGAACAAGCACTACCATGTATAAAAATACAGCCACTTGGATCGTTATTTGATCATTCCCTTGAAATTTCTGCTGCTAATAATACTCAGGTTCCCCTTGATGGATGGGCAGAGATTGATCTTCAGATATGCAGCCAGCGTCATGGGCGCCTGACAATCAGAGTGCCACTGCTTATCGGTCAGTGTAGCAATTACATTAGGTAGTAATGTAATTGCGGAGATGATCAAAGCAAACATTGATCAGGACGATATTGTTAATGTAACTGAAATACTGAAAGAAGCTTTGAGTGTCAGTGACATTACCGTGGAAGCATTAGTCTTCACTCTCCAGACCATTAGACCCACGGAGATGCCACAGTGTAATGTACGCCTTGGCAAGAAAGGTGTAAATATCCCTTCAGGCAAGATCCGTGAAGTCCAGTGTAGAATTCGAGGATGGAACAGTGGAGGTACGATGATGTTTCAGCCGAGCCCTGAGAATCATTGCCCGGAGGGTCTAGAATTGTTCCCAGCTTTAGTTGATGTTCCTGTTGGCTCATCCAAGCGCATCAAAATCCCGATTCAGAACTCGACAAAACATGACATCTATCTTGCAAAGAAAACCGTTCTTGGTACTCTTGAAGATATACTTGATCTTAAACCAATCCCTCGTTCCTCCATAAACGGTGAGCCAACGCCTCAGAATACAGCCCACTTGTGTGCAGCTCAATTGTGTACTCATGAGCAGACTTTGAGAAAAAAAGGAATGCATAAACCCACACACATGACCAAAGACAAATGGCATCCTCCTGTTGACTTGTCTCATCTAGCTGAGGAAGAGCAGGAGATTGCGAAATGTATGTTATTCGACCAGTCAGATGTCTTTGCTAAAGATGACACCGATATTGGTTGCATTTCTGACTTACAACTCAAAATCTACTTAAAAGATGATACACCAGTCCAAAGGTCCTACAACGCAGTCCCAAAGCCCTTGTATAGAGAGGTTAAGGAACATGTTCAAAAGCTGCTAGATCATGGATGGATTAGAAAGTCTGCATCACCTTATTCCTCTCCCGTGGTCTGCGTAAGAAAAAAAGATATGAGCCTACGCCTTTGTGTTGATTTTCGTGGACTTAACAGCAAAACTATCCCCGACCGTCACCCCCTTCCACGTATGCAGGACCTATTAGATAGCCTGGGAGGTTACTCATGGGTTTTCCATACTCGACCAGGGCAGTGCATATCACCAGGGCTTTGTTGAGGAGAACTCCAGGCACCTGACAGCTTTCAGCACGCCTTGGGGATTGTATGAGTGGATCCGTCTTCCTTTTGGCCTTTCCAATGCGCCGGCGGCTTTCCAAAGATGTATGGAAGGTGTGTTGAGTGGTCTGAGGGATGAATGCTGTTTTCCCTACTTAGACGATGTACTCTGCTTTTCCAAATCCTTTCAGGACCACGTCAAAGATTTGAAGAGAGTCTTTTTGCCGCTTACGGGAGCATGGTGTAAAATTACTACCAAAGAAGTGTGAATTATTTAAACGGCAAGTGCGGTATGTTGGGCGCCTAGTTACAAGTGAAGGCATTCAAGTCGATCCCAAGGACTTGGAAGCAGTGATGCAATGGAAGGAGCGGGGAACCAAAGAATGTTGGAGAAGTAAGAGCTCTTTTGGGATTTTTGGGCTACTATCGGTCCTTCATTCAGGATTTTTCCCGAATAGCCCGACCACTGTTTAAGCTTCAAGAGAGTCCCGAGGCGTCTGGAGTGAAATCTGTCGAAACTAGGACAACTAAGCAAAGTATAAAAAAGGGTCAGCTGCCATCCAAGACACCAGTCCAGTGGACCCCTGAACACCGTGCTGTGGTTGCTTCCCTTGTCGACAGGTTGACCACCTTTCCTATCTTGGCATACCCAGACTTTAATTTACCTTTTGTCCTTCACACCGACGCATCCAATGAAGGTCTGGGGGCGGTACTCTATCAGGAACAAGGGGGTAAACTACGCGTTATCGCCTATGGCTCGAGGACACTCACACCCGCTGAGAAGAATTATCACCTCCATTCTAACAAGCTTGAGTTCCTTGCCTTAAAGTGGGCCATTTGCGATAAATTCCGGGATTACCTTTTACTACGCACCCACGTTCACCGTATTCACAGATAATAATCCCCTTACCTATATCCTGAGTACCGCCAAGTTGAGTGCTGTTGGGCATCGTTGGGTGGGTGAATTGGCCGACTTTCATTTTACCATAAAATATAGACCAGGCAAGACAAACACTGACGCTGACACCCTATCACGGTTCCCAGTGAAGCTCCAGGACCACATCAGAGAGTACTCTGAGGTTTTACCTCCAGATGTTGTGTCTGCCATATGGCAGGGAGATAAAGCCCAGAGAGAAAGAGAAGTACCGTGGGTTGCGGCTCTTCAGCTGGGCTCCACTGATGATAATATGCTTCCGGCCAGTATACCCTTGAGTTCCTCCAGAAGACATTCGAGCTGCCCAAAAAGGAGATGCTTCCATCGTTGACGTGATTGCATTGAAAGAGAAAGGATGGAACCCCAATGACAAAGACAAGAGACAAATGGGACCCACCACACGACGACTCCTACACGAATGGAATAAACTTCGACTTGAACAGGGAATTTTATACAGACTAAACCGGACAACACAGACAGCTGGTTCTCCCTGATTCTCTGAAGTCTCTTGTGCTCAAACACCTTCATGATGACATGGGGCATGTCGGCGCTGACAAAGTTACCCACCTGGCAAGGCAAAGATTTTATTGGCCTTTCATGCAGCGTGACATAGAAGATTATGTCAGTCCGCCAGTGCCCATGTATTAAACAAAAGCGGCCTGCTGTTCCTGAAAAGGCACCAATGGGCTCAATTACAACGAGTGTACCATTTGAGCTACTGTCTGTTGATTATCTGCATCTTGAACCGAGTAAGGGTGGCTACGAGTATATCTTGGTTCTTGTAGATCATTTTACTCGTTTCGCCCAGGCCTACCCAACGCGGAACAAATCTGGAAAAACGGCTGCTGTGCTGAAAAAATTTTCTTTGACTTTATACCACGCTTTGGGTATCCACAAAAGCTTCACCATGATCAGGGTCGCGAATTTGAGAATAACTTATTCCAGCGGCTTCAGCAACTGGCTGGCATTACCCATTCTCGAACGACACCCTATCATCCACAAGGGAACCCCGTTGAGCGCTTGAATAGAACACTGCTTCAGATGCTACGGACACTGTCAGAGGAAAAGAAATCTGAATGGAAAGACCACTTACCACACATAGTGCATGCATACAATTGTTCGAGACATGAAGCCACAGGGTATTCACCATTCTTTCTCCTCTTTGGAAGGGCCCCACAGTTGCCCATTGATTTGATTTTTAACCTGGATCCTGAGCCACAGACTGAAACCCGTCAGGAATTTGCACAGAAGTGGGCTTCCCGGATGCAGGAGGCATACAAGATCGCCCTCTGAACATAGTAAAAAGAGCTCTGCAAAAGGGAAAAAAAATACTATGATCGTGGTGTCAGAGGAAGTGTGCTTCAGCCAGGTGATCGGGTGCTTGTACGCAACCTATCAGAGAGGGGCGGGCCCGGCAAACTCCGTCCTTACTGGGAGAACAAGGTTCACCGTGTTGTTGAGAGGATGGGAGTTGGTCCTGTGTATCGAATTCAAGCCGAAACTGGTGATCGCACTCTACGTGTCTTGCACCGTAATCTTCTGTTGCCTGTGAATGATCTGCCCATTGAACATAATGGAGAGGACAATCGAACACCGAAACAACAAAGGCAGAGGCAACATCACAAGAACCAGCCGACATCACAGGTCTGATACCTTAGAGCACGACTCCGGTGATTCAGGGGACGAGGAAGAATATGCTTGTAATCCCAGACCAGTCCCAGTATATGAAAGGGGGAAAAGCCACTCTCAAACAGTCCCATCATGAGCCAGGTAGTGATCTACGAGTAGCGGCACCAGAGTTTCATCCGGAACACCATAGAGCTGAGCCAGATAACCCTCAAACATATGAGCAACCACTCCGGTTTGTGACACCAGGATCAGAGCAAGTACTGGCTGACCTGTTGCCATCTCTGGAAAACTCAGGAACAAGTAGACGACTACATAGCTGGAAGAAGTAGTGAGGATACTGACCTGGGAGTGGAGCCGGTTGCACAGCCAATGAATGGGGAAGACATCACCCTGCGGAGGTCAGCACGGGCAGTAAAGCCAAAGGAGATCTTCACATATAATCAGATGGAACAACCCTTCATACCTACCTTGGAGACCAGGAGCGAATGTAATGCACACCTGTGTACTGTACCCTATTCATACTTACCCTGTCATACCTGATGTCTCTCACTATCCTTCTCCACTTGTGTGGGCATATTAGACTTAAGAAAGGACAAATGAGGCAGGGACTGTTGACATTCAAAAAA